>NC_141261.1:11147500-11280000 GCF_054856545.1 Hippocampus guttulatus | reverse complement strand
CGTTACCAGGATCCTTTAGAGTGGTGCAAAGATTGCCTTTCCTCAAAAAAAAAGAAAAAAAAACATGGTTCCATGTCTTTCAATCTTTGACCACTTGCAGCCAGAAGATACCAATTAACCAAATCACAATTCTCATGACTGTCATTGCTGAGTCATGTTGGGCTTGACTTGATTAACTTTCCTTCTTCCCACTCCTTTTTTGAGGGCACGTATAAATTGACTGCAAATGTTGACATGGTGATATCTTTTTTTTTTTTGTTCAAATATATCACATGGTTGTTTGATTTCTCCCCCCCCCAAAAAAAAGAGGGAGATTTGTGCTGGCCTGCTCCAAAACAAACACAAGAAAAAAAAATCAATCAATCTATGACTGTATATGAGATCTTGCTTCGAAGAAGGTCTTTCAAGAAAAATATCCGCCGCATCTGCAAAACCGTTTTTCTTCCTTGTCCTTTTTATTTACACCGCCTCAAACTTGCCCCAACTCCATCCGCTACGAAGCTGTCACACGCTCTGTAATCTTTCATGCAACATAAAGCTTTCTATTCTCCTTGCCAGAGAACTGCGGGAGATCTGATGATCAGGAATATTCAGCTAAACCACACGGGCAAATACATCTGCGTGGTGGACACGGATGTGGAAAGCCTCTCAGCCGTGGCTGTATTGATCGTGAAAGGTAAGAGAAAGTCTCCACTGCTCTGGATGCGCTAATTAAAACGGGGCTCAGAGCACGGGGTCTGTTTGGAAGTCCTGCAAGGCACAAATGAAAAATCCCACCAACTTTGAAAGTGTGCGAAAGCCACAAATTGATCCAAAATACTATTTAGGCCCTGTGTGTCGGCAAACTGTTTTGTTCCAAAAAGATAAAGCGCAATTTATCTTTGAGAAAGAGACATTATCCATGCATGCTTCTGTCCGGGTGCGTATTGTTCACTCAGGCTTTTAAGCACAAATAGGTTTGGTTTCAGGGACTGAATGGAGGGAAGCTAAATTGCTCACATTGTCGTCAAAATGACTCTGCAGGTTTTATTTGCAGTTTTTGTTTGCATTCTCACACACTTGATTACAACAAATACAACAGCCTTGTTTTTCTGTCCGCCATCTTTCCTCTATTACAACCAATAGTCATGCATGACTATAAGGGCACCCTCTGTCATGAGCGACATCAGACATTTTTTAATTTAATAAGCTGATTTGTATGGCAGCTGGGTGAGAGGAGCTTGGCTCCTCGATTGGATCAATGTGCCAAATTGCGGCGCAAATTGACACTACACAAATGTGTTAAATGCCAAACGAGTGCAGAGAGGATGTTCAGCATGTGAAAAGGTTAGAAGCATACAAGAACTGCGGCGGAAACTCTCAAGTCCACAGGCTCACCGTCACAAAACCTGATAAACTGTACAGGCAGTTCTTAGCTTCATACAAGTGGAAAATATTTTTTTGATAGATAGATAGATAGATAGATAGATAGAGATATATAGATGTACATCCATTCATCCATTGTCTGAGCCGCTTTATCCTCACAAGGGTCGCCAGGGGTGCTCAAGCCTATTCCCACATGCAAACACCACGCAGGGAGGCCAGAACCAGAATCGAACCCTGTATCTCTGCATTGTGAGGTCGACACTAACCACTGGACCACCCTCTGCCCTTTTCCTGCTCATTTTCATTGAGTACAGCTCCGGCCTCTGTGTGTGTGTGTGTGTGTGTGTGTGTGTGTATATATATATATATATATATACATATATACAGAGAGAAAGAGAGAGAGAGATACGGTATACGTATATATACTGTATGTATATATATATATATATATATATATATATATATATACAGTAATCCATGAATGTTTACCATTGAGGAGGTAGTGTGTAAGGACGTTTGCAAGATTATTTTTATTTATTTATTTATTTAAATGGGTATCTACCCAGACGGCCAGTCAGTGTGTGTTTGTCAGGTTGTTGATTCAGTTGAAAGATATGTTAAACATATTGGAGTCAAATAGCTGTAATATCTGAGAGCTAAGTGGAAATAAGGCTTGCTCTTAATAGAAACAATGCATGTCAAGTGAAGTGAATCCTGCCCGCGACTCTACATTATTTATACAGAACATCCTGCTGACGGCAGCTGTCACCGCCGTGCCATTCCACACGCATCAAGCGGCTTCAAACGTTAGGCAGCAAACCATGAAGCTAGTGGCAACCAAGCGATGTGTCATTTCAGATATTACTTTCCAGTACAGCTGCCAGCTGATATGATGTGTGGAAACCTTGCTTCCTTTCAACCTGTGGCCAATCTATAATGATAGCGAGAAAAAAGCTCTTTAAACAAAGATTAGAATCCAGATACGAAATTTGTCATGCCCACAATTGGGAGATCCCATGTTTACAGCACTAAAGTGGACAACAGCAGCAACAGCACACAGTATTCATTTCACAGAATCAAAATCCCCAAATATCTCCATCAATGGTTGTGACCGTCAGGTTCTTATTGTTGGCAATTCATAACTCATTTTTATTTCAGATCAGACAACAATGACATTGCATTGTTAAATACTGTATAGCCATTGAAAGCACAAAACAACCACAAATGCTTCCTTGTGTCAAGGTTCGGCCCTAACTGAGCATGCCTTCTTGTGCCGCGTGACCGTGTAGCTTTACGCCATTGTTTGAACAGTTCATTGCATGTTATTCATAACCTGGAAACATCCTCTCTCACTATCGTTCCAAACAGCGGACTCCCAGTAATTTGTTACCCATTTGCCACCCTCCTGATCTACAGCATGTACAGCATATATTTCGACCAGCACATGCAATCAAAGGGAACAGCAGCAGTACCTCAACAGCAGACACTACTGAATATAAAATCGGGCCGACGTGAATGACAAACTGCAAATGAATAGATACTATAGGCAGACGTTAATGTGAATAGGAATACTCAGCAGCATTATACTAAGAAAAAAAAAGGATTAATAGTTGCTATGTAAGCGTTTGGGCGGCCCGGCCTCACAGTGCAAAGGTGCCAGGATCGATCCTGGCTCCGGCCTTCCTGGGTGGAGTTTGTATGTTCTCCCTGTGCCTGCGTGGGTTTTCTCCAGGTACTCCGGTTTCTTCCCACATTCCAAAAAACATGCTTGGCAGGTTAATGAAACACTCTAAATTGTCCCAAGGTGTGAGTGTGAGCACGGATGGTTGTTTGTCTCTGTGTGCCCTGCAATTGGCTGGCAACCGGTTCAGGGTGTCCCCCGCCTACTTCCCGAAGACAGCTGGGATAGGCCCCAGCACGCCCCGTGACCCTTGTGAGGATAAGCAGATCAGAAAATGGATGGATGGATGGTTATGAGCAGTTGATCATGAAATTGAAATTACGACAGTATGCTACACACACTGTCATGTAAAGCGGCAAGTAGGCAGTGGCAATGTGTGTGATGGTTGTACAGCGCATTGGATCAACAATGCAGTATATACAGTCGATGCAGTTGTAAAAGAAACCAGCAATCATAACTGTCAGCAGTGGAACGACAATTACACATATTTTCAATCACGAATCTACACACTATGACAGCAACGTTGGTTGGAAAGTCTGACAGCAGCAGGAAGGAAAGACATGCAAAAGTGGGGAATGTGCTTCTATGAGAACTCTAATGTACTGTAGGTGTTTGAGGTTGTTTTTGTTTTTTTTAACAGAATTATGATGCTGGGGAAAATTGTTTTTGTTGTGTGAGTTGTGAAGGGGAGCACGGGCTGGACACGTATTGTCAACAAAGGTTGAGGTACACTACATGAACAGAAATATAGGGACTAGCTACACCAGCTGCCATTTCTCCATGAAGACTTCCTTCAAGATGTTGGGGGGGGGTTCTGTGGGAATTTGATCCCATACATCCAGATGAAATTTGTGACGTCACAATCTCTTGTAATTCATCCTAATCCAGCTCACCCCGGATTCCATCCATCCATCCATTTTCCGAACCGCTTGATCCTCACTAGGGTCGCGGAGGGTGCTGGAGCCTATCCCAGCCGTCTTCGGGCAGTAGGCGGGGGACACCCTGAATCAGTTGCCAGCCAATCGCAGGGCACACAGAGACGAACAACCATCCACGCCCACACTCACACCTAGGGACAATTTAGAGCGTCCAATCAACCTGCCATGCATGTTTTTGGAATGTGGGAGGAAACCGGAGCACCCGGATTGATTTATTAATTCATTACGGAAAGATGTGTCTGACTACTTTAGACCACAAAGTGTACATTGAAGCATTAGGAGGCTGGCTGGATCATGAACACGGAATTAATTTTCGTTGAACACAGCGCAGGGGTAAATTTTTACAATCTCCTCAATAGCGTTGAAGGTCAATGATCTTTTTCTATTGGCGCTCCGGAATAGTTATTGCTCCCTTCCCCGGCCCTCCCCCCTAATTATATTTACCACGGGAGTGTTTTTGATACCACTCTAGTTAGTACTTCATAAACAGTAAACTGTGGCATGCTGGCCCTCGGGAAAGTCAGTGCTTAAAGAGGATGTACCATGTGGATGAGGTCTAAAATTGTTGTCATTGTCCCTGTCCTCTAGACAGGTGACAATTTGATCATCTTACCCAGGCTGTCACATTTACCATATCATTTCCATATTACAAGGTATTCTCGTACCACATATGTTTACCCAGAGCCGTATCTATAGTCATAAAGATCTATAAAATATTCCCTTATCAAACAATTGGCACACGTTTTGGGGAACAGCAGCAACTCGTTCTTGCTTCTTCCAGCAAAATATAATAAAGAATACTGTATGTAGAATTGAGTGATGATTGCTTTTGAGTCGCCATTACTATTCATTTGCAAGGTCATACGTTGTTTGTTTTATTATCAAGATCCACTAATGACTTTTACTGAGATCAATATCTCTGTTTCAAGTACAAATTGTTTTATTTTGAGTGGGAAGAAATTTCATCTGTGCTGTATGTTACACATACGTACAGCCCATTTGACAATAAAGTTGTATTCAATTCAATTCAAATGTATGCCACCAGGGTGGAGAACAAAAGGTGAATATGGAAACACTGTCAGTGGACTGTACAATTTCGATATGCCACAAAACCTGTTGTTTGCTTGTTAAAAAAAGATGTAACCCCTTCCATAATTAGAGTATATAATTTGTTTCTGTTTAAGAGCCACTTTAGTGCGTGAGCCCTGGCTCGGGGGGTTGTTATTCTGCGGTGCACCTCATAGTTCTCTTGAGGTCTATTATTTCTGATGAGCTGACGACACCTTCATTAGAACAGGAAACAGAAGATGAGGATGAAACACTCCTCAAAAGAAGGAGTAATAGAAATAAATGATTAAATGCTGATCCTTCTCAACTATGAAGCCTCTTTTTCATCTTTAACTCTCATTTTCTTTTTTAACGTGACTCCCGGCATCTACTCGTGTTTGCTCTTTCATCAATCAGTTACCAGGAGGGCTATGAAAGGGAAATATTGTGGCTTGAATGAATATCGCGGGATAAATTGTGAATTCAATTTTAATTCCCTGTGAAGGGCATCACCTCTCTTCGAACTCGAAACTCAAGAAATATTGGCCCGTGCTCATATCGATTTTAAGGTGTTAAGGCTTTTGGCTAAGGGCTGACGATCACCGGGAGAAATATTTTATTCATGGCAACACGTTCCTTGGAGCTGTGTGAGTGCGTGCACCCATGTTGTGTACCTCTCAATGTGTGTGTCGTTGTGATTGAGCCAGGCCCGCCAAGCCCACCGGAGTCTGTGACAGTGGAGGAGGTGACAGACAGCACAGCCCAGCTGGTGTGGACCCCCGGCCGGGACAACGGGAGCCCTCTCATCAGTTACATCGTTCAGACCAGGACGCTTTTCACTGTGGGCTGGCAAAGGGTGAACACTGGTAGGAAACCCTTCAAAGAATCGCTCATTTAATTGCACACCTTCTCCGACATCTTGCGGCCCTCCGTAGGGAGATTCAACTCGAACTCTTGTGAAGAGGACAGAGTTAGAGGTCAGCTGCACAAGTGGGGGTGCCTTGCTTAATCAATGTGGTGGTCAGTTAGGCTCACCAGAACCACTTCACACCTGTGTCAGTCAAACCAAAGGCCGCTCATCTTCTCATCGGGTCAACTCTTTATTGTGCAAGGAACCATGTTCGGCAACTGAAGTGTTGTTTAAAATGGACTTTCGGCACCTCACTAAAGCTGAGGACACATACAGAAAATGGGGCTAAATTTGAGCATTTTCCCTTCCTTGCAATCAAAGTTAGAAAAGTCTTATCAGCCTGCTGTGTCCAAAATTGTTCCTGTTTGTATTGTATCTTGAGCCACGCCCATGTAGGAACGTGGCACAGCCCAAGCAATGTTTTTGGCATCTTCCTATGTGTGGCTCCACAGTCGTAACTGGTTTCAAATGGTTAGTGTGCAAGCATCCAAATACTGTAGCGCATTTCATACCCAAGGCAACTCAGTGTGCTTCGCACAAGCCAAGATAAAATACCTACAAAGCATTACCTGTCACAACAGTTGACAACATTCAGAAGCCAAGCAGAGAAAACCAAAGTATCTTACAAAAATTACTAAAAGAACGTACATTGACAACATTTAAACACGTTAACAGAAAACGTTTCCTTGTGGTTTAGCTCAAGGTAACTTTGGTTCATCCAGTTGTTAATTTGCTCTCGACAGTGACACAAAACATTAATTGAACTGCTGTCATTTGGGGACAATGATAAATATAGCTGTGTGTCATCTGCATAACCACGATAGCCAACATTGCCGTTCTGACCCAAAGGTAACATATTGCTGCTGTCCTGTGAAAAACATGCATGCCCGTTTTTGTCATTTAAAATGTTTTTATAATGAGGTAAAAAATGTGTTTGTTTTTTTAATGACAAAATTGGTCATAGCTGTTTTTCACAGGACAGCAACAATGTACAGACTAAACAAAATGGGTTCAAACATTGACCCTTGAGGGACCCCACATGTCATGGCCATTCGATCAGATTCAAACTTTCATTGGTCACAGAGTAACTCCTTTCCTCTACATAGGACCTGAACCATTTTAGGACTGTTCCATTTTATCTCACCCAGGTTTCCCACCTGTTCAACAGTATACTGTACTGTTTTATGATGAATTGTATCAAATAATGCACTGCGATGTAATAAGACGAGATCAGACACCTTCCACTTCGTCAGCCTTCGATCTTATGCCATTTAGATCTTTAATAAGAGCAGATTCTGTTCTGCAATGAGGTTGGAAACCTGATTGGGATTTATCAAAATGTCAGTTTGAGTTCAAGAAATTGCTGAGTTGATTAAACACAACTTCTTCGACTATCTTGCTTTTAATGAAAGAAAGGGTTGAGATGGGTCTTTGATTTGCTAACAAGGAGACATCCAGCGCTTTTTTTAAAATCAATTGCTATTTTCAGGGGTTGAGGAAAACTGCCTTACTGAAGTGAACCGTTCATTATTTGACTCAGGAACTCAGTTTGAATAGATTTCGCGACAGTTTGGAAAACGTCACATGGCATTGTGTCAAGACAGTGAGGGTATGGCTTCAACTGCTGAAACAACACTATTCTAGATTGTTGATGCACTGTATCAAATTCTGTCACGGTAATTGAATTATTCGTGGGTGATTTTAAGTGCGCGATCATTTTATCATTTTGTTGGTTTGTGATGAAACTGTATATGACATGATGGATTGTACTTTTTCAATAAGGTAGCAGGCAAATTCAATGCAATTATCTGTTGTCTTATTCTTTGCCCCTTTTTGGTGGATTTGTGAGTTTGTTGACCACAGCAAATAGAACGCAAGGATTGTTTCGGTTCTTGCTAACGATTTCAGGGAAAATGTTGTTTTCTAGCTTTTGCACACTCTTTCTTAATATTACAGACATTGTAAGACTTTGAGAATTACAATTGAGTGAATGAGAGCCTTCTAATGCACTTGAGTAATTGTCTTGGGTTAAACATTTGAGTTCCAGAAATTAAATAAGATTTAGTTTAAAGCACATGTAGTAGAAACGTGTTTTAGACAAAAGCAGAATCTAAAGGACGATTGGAACAAGGCTGTTCTACTTGGAAAAAAAAAATATCTGAGTAAGTGGTGAGTGCCATGACTCATTCAAAAATATTGTTCCTCTCAATTCAGTTCAAGCAGTCTTTATCAATTCAGTTCTTTCACCATTGAGGGTTCCTGGGAAGCTCGAGACTAACAGGCTATTTTTAGCGGAAGCATTGTGAACTGATTATTTGTTACTCACAAGGCGCATGCTATACAGACAAACTCATATCCATCCCTGCAGGTAATTTTTCAATTAATCAGCCTGGGGGCACGTAGAGCATGCAAGCATGGAGGAGAACATGCTAACTCCACACATAAAGAGGGCCATGCTTTGGCTTTGAATACAGAAGAAGGTAGACACTTTGTTGGAGAGAGACGTGTCTGTGTTCGTCTGAGAGTGTTAAAGAATTAATCGAGTGGACGTTTAAAATAAATACAACACTGCGGCTCTTTTTGTCACGAGCTGCAACAATTAAATCTGGAATTGTCATCAACAAAAGGGTCTGATTACCACGACCAAGACACAATACTCATGTAACAATAGTGTTTCTAGACCTGTAATTTAAGATAGCAAATTCTGTTCCCCCCCACCCCCTCCAAAAACAAAACTTGTTGATGAATGCATTTGCGTTTCTATCTTGCAAGCTAGCTTTTTGCCCTGCGATGCGGTTGTGATTATGAAAATGAACTGGCCCGTGTGATTGAATTTTTGGATGTTAACTCTGTCGGGGACCTTCAAAAGAATGGTGTGGTGGGGAAAAAAATAATATATTGCAATAATTTATTGCAGCACTTGGTAATGTGAAATCTAATCTCAGTACACTGCTTGTTCTAAGGATAGTGTGGAAAAAAAGTCGAGTCTGTCGTGAAACCTGCGGAGGATAAAGATCCAACAATTTAGAAATAGCCTGCAAGGCAAGAAAATAAAAATAAAAAAAGAAAAAGAAAAGTCCCATTAGTGTCCACGGTCCAGCGTTCTGGAGCAAAATGAGAACAAAACAGAGTTTGAACTCTGCCTTCAGATACTGAATCAGGTGAACACAAACTTACATAATCGAAGCTCATAAATTCACAGTTGGGCAACAAACAGCTGCTCTTCTGCACTGCAGACTAATAAACCTGAACTTCCAGTGACCATTTCCGAGTCTTGACTCCAATCTACAGCTCGACTCTCAATCATCCAAATTGTCTTCAGATTATGGAACGCACAATTGGCCCTCACATTCCACATTCACGGTCATTAAAAGTCCTTTCCACTAGCCAACGTAATGTTTTCAATGGCTCATCTGCATCAGTAGAGATTCCCCGAATATTAACCTCAGAAATGTGACGGTATTCTCGCACAACACTGTAGCTGTCTTCTGGTGGCCAGTCAATCACAAGACACGTAGAGACAAACAAACACTCCTATTTTTGTCACTCATATTTACAGATTTTTCAATGAACATACAGTATTTTTCTGGGGAATGTGGGAGAAGGCCAGAATACTTGGAGAAAACTCACGCAAGCGTGAGGAAAACATGAAAACGGCAGGAAGGCTCGACATTCATTCTCCTTTGGTGAGGCTGCATGGCATACTAATCTTTGCGCCTCACCAGGCTGCCTGCACTTTTCTACAACAAAACAAGCATATTATTTTACTGAATTAGGTCATTTTATTATAAATGAATGTTTTGTCACTGTTGTGGAATGACTTCTCTTAGTGTGAGGATTTGTCAAGTTTTCAGTCCATTGCCATCGGTAGGATTTTTCCTCTGAATTTCCATGACGCAGTTGTAACAATTGTGTGTTTTTGTAGTTCCAGAGACAATTGACGGGAGCACGCTGACGGCCGCTGTGGTGGATCTTAATGCCTGGGTGGAGTATGAGTTTCGGGTATTGGCCAGAAACAGCGTCGGAGTTGGAGAACCCAGCCCTGTGTCACTCAAGACAAGGACAGAGGACGCAGGTACATCAATGTAATCGTCGTCTAAGATCATTTGGCAAATGACAACAGGAGAGGAAAAAAGACAAAGTGTCTTTTTGTCGACATCAGCTTGTCCAATTATGCATAGGTGCAACTTCATTGACAGTTTTTGTTTGGGTCTGAAGTTAATATTTAACCCTCTCAGGGATGGCGGTTACTGCAGTGGATAACTGATCATGTTATCAGGTCACAGGGTGCACGAAAGGGTTAAGATGCTTCCCACATATCTTCTGATTAGACTGTTTCCATTTATGACATCATAAAAGAATAATTTGTCCTCAGCCAGACTTTGAAACATCTTTGCCCGCTTTTATTTGATTTGAACCAAATTGGGTGTGTCCGCAACATTTGCAAAATTAGTTTTATCCAGGCCTGATTCAAATGGTAGCGATTAAAATTCCACATTGAAAATCCTATTGAGAGCCTATTAAATGCCCTCAGTCTCATCAAATCATATCGTGAGGGTCTTGTGAAATGGTGTTCCCTTGAATGCAGAGAAAAATCTGATTCTGGTGAAATCTTTGTCTCTGAAGCCTCGGCAAATGTCTAAGCTCTCTGAGTGCTTTTGTTCTTTTTCAAAAGTTGTGTTGTTTGTGGAGGTGTTGACAAGTTCTCTGTTGTGTAGTCCCTGATGCGGCGCCAGGTGATGTGGGCGGAGGAGGCGGAAGCAGGTCAGAGTTGGTCATCACATGGGAGGTAAGTCATCGATCTTATGTTGTTCGTTTTTAAGAGATCATCAACCCCCACAAGTGTCACACTAACCGCAGACGAATTTTCAAGACTTTGGACTGTTTACTCTTCTTTCGTCAGTTGTGCAATGCAATGACGTGGTGGCGCAGGTCACTTACGATCATTGCTAATTGTAATTGAAGATACAGAAAGCAGGCGGCCCGGTGGTCGACTGGTTATCGCGTCGACCTCACAGTGCAGAGGTTGTGGGTTCGATCCCCGCTCCGGCCTTCCTGCGTGGAGTTTGCATGTTCTCCTCGGGCCTGCGTGGGTTTTCTCCGGGTACTCCGGTTTCCTCCCACATTCCAAAAAACATGCATGGCAAGCTGATTGAACACTCTAAATTGTCCGTAGGTTTGAGTGTGAGCACGGATGGTTGTACGTCTCTGTGTGCCCAGCGATTGGCTGGCAACCGGTTCAGGGTGTCCCCCGCCTACTGCCGAAGACAGCTGGGATAGGCTCCAGCACCCCCGCCGACCCTTGTGAGGATAAAGCGGATCAGAAAATGGATGGATGGATGGATGGATGGATGGCTTGAGAGTCCACTGCTGACCTGTTAGAGGAATCTATGAGCAAAATTGTATCATGTTTAAAGTTTCATTTAATTTGGGCACATCGAAGCGTTTGGGTGCGTATCCAGCACCCCCAAATGCCTGCACACATCTGGCCGGGGGACTGTTGAAGTCCACAATTAGCACGTCAATACAGGTGGACAACCACAGG
The DNA here is from genome assembly GCF_054856545.1 of Hippocampus guttulatus. Taxonomy (NCBI): domain Eukaryota; kingdom Metazoa; phylum Chordata; class Actinopteri; order Syngnathiformes; family Syngnathidae; genus Hippocampus; species Hippocampus guttulatus. The sequence continues at coordinate 11,268,514 of NC_141261.1, read as the reverse complement.
GGAGAAGGCGACACTCGGTCACAAAAGGGGAATGAATAATTCGGGAACAGCGGTTGAGCAACAAAAGACGAGTTGAGAACACCCGTCGCGCCCAGACGACATTGACCATCCGCAAAGTCTACAACATGCTAATTCGATGTAGACCAGCCAGAAAAGGCGCCAATGTACTGGTGGTTCAAGTTGGAAAAACAGGTAACCAATCACTACCGAGGAGCCGGACCGGGGTGCGGCATGCAAACATCGGGGGCAGTGTTTTTCTTGTATTTTGCATATGTTACAATAAAATGTCGAACTCGCGGTGGCGGGACTGAGAGTGTGATCGCGGAGCAACTAACCGTCGTTCGCTCTCAGAGATCCGCTCCCGCCGATATTGAAGACAATTTTCCTGTGTGCCGAGTCATTTCTTTAACTTTGTCCGAGAAAATCTCCGACATGACCCCATTAAGAGCAGTGCACAAACAGTCTGCACTCTTTTTGTACATTTCATACAGCGCAACTGACTCTCTGTCCATACACTCCACTTCATCAGCCCTTCAAAAATCATTGCTCATGAAACATTTCCATTGTTTTTCTTTCGAGGCAATTGTGATTGAGATTAATTCTTAATACTAAAAAAAAAAAAAAAAAAAAAGAAAGATTCTGACGATCTACTTTGCTATACGGACAGTTATTTTTTTGTGTCAGTTTTTCATTTTCCTGGTATGCAGCCCCACAACTCTAAGTACCAATGAACCTACAAAAGACTACAATGGTCGAGTAGAGTTTTCTTGTTTTAATTACTAGACCCCAGTGAGCTGAACGTGCTTGTATAAAAAGGTGAATGCAGTTTATAAAGGAATTCTTCATTGCTGTTAAAATGTCGGGAGCTTCATTTTAATTTTTATGACAGGAGGGCTCATAAATTTGTTAAGCACCACGTATGAGGAGAAATAACGTTTTCATTGGAACGATACACTGTTGTGAGCTTGGACACTTTTAAAGCCATTCTCTTCGTTCCATATTGTCAGGTGGGTCTCAAAAGCAATTTGAGGGACACACAAACCGATCGCGTCGGCCCAAAGGCGGGATAAACGTGAGTGGTTTGTATATGTTTTAATATCACTATAGTTTTGTGTTTCAATCTCAGCCTGTCCCTGAAGAACTGCAGAATGGCGAAAGCTTTGGTTACATCATTGCTTTCCGTGCCTTCGGAGAAGTCAGCTGGACCCACGTGGCCACCTCTGCCCCTGGCGCATCCCGCTATGTGTACCGCAATGAAAGCATTGCGCCCTTTTCCCCATTCCACGTCAAGGTCGGCACGTATAACAGCAAAGGGCAGGGTCCCTTCAGCCCCGTGGTCACCATCTACTCCGCGGAGATAGGTAAGCCAATGAGGACCAGGGGGAAAAAAATGTTTGTCAGGCTGCAAAACTTTGTGATTGCCAAATGAGGACAAAGGTGGCAGAAGTGTTTTCGGCGAAAGCGCTCGAGAAAAGCACGAGGCGTTCTGAGCAGGGCAAATAAATCTTCAAATTGAGGATTCAAAACAGCAAGAAGATTGCTTGGAAATACGGTTTCACATATTTTGAAAACTCAAAATGCACTGACATTTACGTTGACGCCCTCTGAAAAGGTTTTGTTATTGCCATCATTTTGAAAGGCTACCAATGGAATTCATGTTGAGAGAAACAGATTCATTCTTTGTGCTGATGTAAGAAGGCAGTGATGCTAAGTCCGCCTCCTATTGTCTGCTTCAGAGCCAAGCGGGCTGCCTGTGGGAGTTTGGGCCAGAAGCGTCTCAGCCTATGAGATCGAAGTGAATTGGCAGGCTCTCTCGTTCACCCCTGAAAGGGTTCTCGGCTATGAGGTACCTTTGACTTTTTCCAGTTGAGAAACAGAAATTGCACGCAATTCAATTCAGATATTCGTCATCGACTTGGTCATTTGTTGCCCGGGGAAACGGTTGCTTCACACTGGCTGCTGCTAATGCCGAAAATTATATCCCGCTTTGCACCATTGCGACAGGCAACATGACAATGACAAACGCTTTGCGCTGCAACAAAAGAAAACGATGTGCCTGCACTTTTCACGCTGGCTATCATTGCAGGGTAACATCCTCAATGCAGTGGCCAAACACAACATACATGGGCCAGTCGAATTGGGCGTAGCTGGGCATTTGCGCCTTTGTGCGCCATTGGTGGATAAACCTTGCGTTTTTCCGGCCAATCCTCACGGTCGTCTAGAAATTAGACTTGATTCCGTACATGACCCCCCTTTCGGATTATGTCGGCGGCCGTATGTGTGACCTGGGCAGTTGGAGGCCGCCTTGCACCCGCCGTCCGAGTGTGACCCCCCCCCCCCCCCCCACTCCAGTTGTGACTGAGGTGCTAGTCAAATATTTTTAAGATGACAATGTTTACAAGTCATTCAATGAATTGATTTATACCGACCACGTACGTCCACAAATCCCCCAATCTATCTGCCTGTGCCTCGATTAAATACACCAAAATTGCGTTAGACCAAGTGCGCTGCAAAATAAACCCACTTTTTAGCCAGTCGAAAAATTTGTCTGTTTTTTTTTTTTTTCACCAAATTGCAAGATTCTCTGAGGGGGGCACAGCAGGAATGCCAGTGAGGCGGAGCACGTCAACTCACTTCACAAACATGCTGAATTAGTCCTTGACTCCGGCACGATTTTTTTTTACATTGATCGCTGACTACATTCTGTTCCCAAATTAGCGGGTGCGTCGGGTGGCAGGGCTGCTTTGTGCGCCGGCACTCCAAGACAGGCGTAACATGGCTCCGAACATGCTAGACTAGACGTGTGTGGGCACAAACAAGACGTTACACCCATTTTTATGCTGAGTGCATAGGCGCCGGATTATCAAAAAGAATTTGTTCCTGAAATATGCAACTTAATTTCCAGCCTACAATCATAAAGCTCGTCTTGAATTCATAAACCTGTTGTTATTGTCTGGTTGATTTTTTCCTCCACGTACAGCACTTTGTATGCAGCAATGCAATGGTTGTTTGAAAGTGATATATAAATCAAGTTGAGTTGTTTCAATGTAGGTAAACAGAAGGACAGCATTGGCTGGGAGACATTATTCCTTACAGGGAATATGACAATTTGATTTTTAATCCAAATGTAGAGTCTGCTGTTGCCATGAATGATAATAAGTCACTCACTCTTTGGGTGATGCAAAAAGTTCATTTTTATCACAGCGTTATTACTCTCCGGAGATGCTTTGGAGCTGACTTGGCAGATTCTGATGATGATGTGACTTTCTAAAAAAACAAAAAACAAAACATATTTGCTTAAAATTGTCCATCTCATAAAGTTTCTTTTTTGTGCTAAGAGATGAGAGTGTCAAGGGGGCAACCGGTAGCTTTATTTCTTTCCGTGTTATTGACCGAATTTGCAAAAACATTGTTCTTTGTGAGATGTCACAATACCATATGAGTTTTATTTAAAACCCTTTTGTATTGGGATGTAGGCAATTAGATGCGTCTGTATCTGTGAAACAATTTTTCATTGTTAATACTTCTATTACACAATACTGTGTCGATCCAGATTAAATATCCAGAAAGTCATGTTTTTACAAATGGAAAAATTGTGTAATTGAAATATTGTTTTGATAAAAAAAAAAAAAAAATTGATGATAGAGTTTTGGCCCTTCTGAGCTATGGTTTTGGGATCCGACGTGAGATAAAACTGCACCACTGCGTCCATCGTATATAATGGTTTAATATCTCGGAAAATCTATGATATTTTTGGCAGTCATTTTCGACTCAGACATGCTGTTCTTCTCTTTGCTGGCATAATAAGATGTCTTCCAAGTAAAATAAAATAAAGTCCGGCTGACTCACATCTCAGCGGATAGCTCGAATGCTGTGATCTCTCTTCAGAGGATGCAGTCGGAGGTGATCATTTAACAAGACCACATGCTGACAGATCCCAAACAAATCGGCCCTAATGGTTTTGTGCCACGCGCGAAATGAGATGCTTTCGTCCATCACTTTCCCGTAACTTCAAGTCGTAACAGTCACAAGAGTCGGTTAACGTCAATCGATGTCCCGCCTAGGTGATGTACTGGGAAGACGACACAAAACCAGAGACCATGGGGAAGGTTCGCGTTCCGTGGAACCACACCTCGGTGACAGTTAGCGGCTTGGCAGGGCACACGCAGTATTTCCTGACTGTCAGCGCCTTCAACACAGCGGGCACCGGCCCCTTCCTTCCTGCAATCAATGTTACCACAAAAAAACCTCGTAAGTCTTCCAGACACCCTGCTGCTCTACTGCTTCATTTTGTTTACACTAGGATGATTATCTCGAGGTACAAACGATGGAGGGTACTGAGTTCATTGTCCCTCTGTCTTAGGTTTCTGATGTTCTCTGCGATGTCAGGGAAGACAAAGTCAATTACCGAGTGCCGGTACATCTTATTCCCAGTGCAAGAACGACTAACTCTCTATTCGGCCATTAGAAAAGTGTCAGACTTGGCTAAAATTTCCCCCCGCTCTCCTGTCCCCCGTTGGCTTGCACTCACGCTGTAAGGTTTCCACCTGTTCACATCTGCCTTGACTTTCTTATGCAGAGTTACATTGTTGCAGTTTTCTTGATTCTGCGGATTAATTATTTGCGGTAGTCTGTGTATTTATATTGCGCAAGTTAGTCATGAATAACGAGAGGGGCAGTCACATGCTTTATGACGCCCCACGACACATATGCATGTGCTTGTGCATTAGGCGTGTCCGTTCATTACTTGACATAAATCTGTACGGTATGTGCTCATTTTCAATGCTCAATCTAAATTCCATGGACTTTATTGACACGCGAATATTTCTCGTGGTTGAATTTATTTCTGTTGTGCACGGTGGCATTTAACATGAATCACTGGCGAGAGTAGCCATCAAAGTAATTACTATATAGCATACACATATTCCAAAAGTGGATTGTTGTGTATTAATAGGAGAGTGTATGTCTCTCTCTCTCTATACAGTACTTATTAAACAATTTTACAAATACAAAACACTAATACTCTACAAGTACTACTATGATGACAACCGTATTTTCCGCAATATAAGGCTCACCTAAAAGCACTCAATTTTCTCAAAAGCCGACAGTGCGCCTTATATTCCAATAGGCCTTATATATGGATCAATATTCTGATTCCTTGGACGTAGTATTTTTAATGTTCTTTACAGTGCTTTGTTATAGCTGCAGCGGTTGTGAAAGCTCTGGATAAATAAAGCTGTATTGTATTGTATTCCCTTTAGCGTAGCTTCATCTCGTGGATGCATAATGCAGCCACAGCCACTATTGTAGCTTCTATTCTACGCACCTTATAATCCGGTGCGCCCTATATATGAAAACAGTTATAAAATAGGAGATTCATTGAAGATGCATGTTGTACTCCAAAGCGTTTTATAGTCCGGAAAATACTGAAATTAAAACCCAGTAGTGGAATGGATCAAAGCAGTGCTTTTATTTCTACAAAGTATATTTAATATGATTGTAAACCACTGGAAAATGATGCACCATTCAAACATTTACAGTGCAAAAAAAAAAATCAATACATCAATTGTTTTAAAAATATATTGTTCATATAAGTTAAATGGGGGGGGGGGGGACCTTGAATGTAATAAAAACTCAAACTGTTTTAAGTTTTTGGAACTCATAAGTTAAATACAAGTGAACTTTGCTTCGATAGTTATTCTTTTGCATACCACGAGACAGCTTGCGTATCGCACTGACAGGAAAATCCCTGCTCTATCCCTGTTTTGCTCACGCTTATTATGATCCTTGCCTGACTGGGATGACAGTATTGCTCGTCATTTTGTGACAGTTCCTAACTTTGCAACTATCTGACATCACAGCGCCATCGCAACCGCCACTGGATATTGAATGGACTCTAATTGGCTCCCAACTTTCTCTCTACTGGGAGCCTGTGGTGGCACTGGAGTCAGAGTCAGAAGTTACAGGTTACCAAGTGAGTCATTTCGTGTTTTAACACCGCCATGTGCAATGCTTAACCAACGTATTCGATTACCATCAAAGGTACTGAATTGCACAAATCAAAACTTTGATGTAGTCCCTTGACCTTGGTACGGGCCGCATGGGTTCAGTTCCTTCTCAGTGATCTTGGAAATGTGCCTTGACTGGCAACCAGTCCTGGCCGTCGCCAGCCTTTTTGCCTGAAGTCGGCTGTAATAGGCTGCTGCAGCACCGTACGACACGGAACAAGATAAGCAGATAACAAAATGGACAGATGACGGGTAATCTATAGCAGCTCTGATTAGACCGTGAGAGAGCGAGTTAAGAATAAGAAAACCCTTATTCATCTCACAATGGAGAAATTTACAGTAGCAAAGTTATGAAAGGAAAAAAGAAGAAGAACAAAAGTATAGGAGCTGCTGTGAAGGCAGCCACTCTCGTGACACCATTTTGCAGTCATAATAACGTAATAACAAAATAATACAACACAACACATACAACACAGACAGTCATTCGATCTTAACCACTTTTCTGCATACTCTGTTGTTTGAAGCAGAGAGAGAGAAAGAGAGAGAGGGAGAGAGATGGATCACAAAAGCTTCCCCTTTGAACACGGGCTGTGTGGGCTTGCTTCTTATCTGGCCGTGTTCATTTCACCCATCTTTTTCCTTTTCAGTTGTCATACAGGAGAAGTCAACTCAAAGATGTAAACACGCTCACAACTACCAATTCAACAGCGGAGTTGAAGCTCCCTGAGGTCGACGATGAATACATCATTCATATTCAGTCCCTGAGTGAAGGAGGCCTGGGCCCCGCTTCAGATGCCATTCGAGTCCACCAGCTTAGTAAGCACCTTCGTTCACCTTTGAGTGGTTCAAGGAAACAGCTTTTTGCGCTTGCATGAAAGGGAAACACTGACTTCAACACTTTTATTTGCCCACCTCAAACGCAATGTGTTATTTCAACGCTTGATTCTTCATACCGCTGAGCACGCTGAACATGACATGAGGTTAGAAAGATCTCAATTTTCTGAGAACTGAGACGGTCTCAAAAAGAAGACACTTCACACATTTAACAGGCGCAAATTTGGTCCGGAGTTCACACACCGCATTCCTTGAGTCCCCATCCCGCTCGGCGGGCTGGAACCGGCTGAGATTTGGCTAAATATTACGACACAATTCCATACCTGTCAACTTTTCGGAGCGCCAACCTGTATAAACCACCAAAAAAATCCTTATAAAGAGCAAAAAATCCTTATAACATACCAAAGCATTTTATATGTCAAAATAACGGCAGAAAAAACCCCACGAAATGTTCAATGATATTTATTGTAGATCTCCATAATACAATGTCTGGTTAATGTCTAATCATCATTCTACTTAGTGGCATTACTGTGTTCAGAGTTGTATTCCTGCATTACTTTTTTCACCAACTCCAAATGCTGACCCATCGGCTCAAAGTTACAGCATCCATTCATATTTACTTTGGAAATGAAAGCATTCGAGTAGACTAGCACCATTCTGGGGGGGAAATTTTCAGAATCCGTATGATTTGTGCGATACGGCCATATACGTAAGATTCACCACAAAATCCGTATGTACTATGGCTAAACCGTATGAGTTGACAGGTATGCAATTCATCCCTGTCTCAGGTTGACTTCCCGCATTACCACATGCAATGACGGCCCTGTGTGACTCTGCGAGGGCTCGTGTTCAAGTGGCGCTGCTCATTTGCATATAAAGCTATCGGATCGCAAAATGGATGGATGGATGGATAATTTCCTATTCTATCACCATATTATTATTGCAACTTTCCAACTTAACTCCAGTGTTTACGTTTTTTTTTCTCCTAATGTGGCTTGAAGACTCTTATAGACGGGTACACAGACGACCAAGACTAAACAGATCCTTCCGATCCAGTCCTGCAATATTTCTCACTCAAAGCTCTTTGCCAAATGCTACACAAAGTTTTTTTTTTGGGGTTGCCCACCGCGGTCCAGCACCCGGTTTTGGCGTGTCACTGTCCCGGCAAAAACTGTAAAGAAGTCTCTGGACTGGCACAAAATTTGAATGTGCCCCGGCATCGTCTCTCAAGACGTGGAAATGAGGGCTGTGCATCTCACCAATGAAAGACGACTTGTTATGTATTTTGAAACATGCAATATGATACAATTCAAGAACGGTCGATTTTTAAGTGGAACGATTTGATTTGGCTGGAGTCAGTGGAATTTCAGTTTTATTCGATATGGTACCATGCTAACTTTTGTCATGTTTAATAATATGTAACAACATGTAAAAGCTCCCCAAAGGCCAAACAATTCAAGGAGATTCGATTCAATGAAACAAACAAACAAAAAAAAAAAGCAGCAACATCAAACCGATTTATACCGATTTACATTAGGTGTGCATCTCTCCTAAAAGACGATTTGATGACAAATCCTTGACACGCGATTTTCTGATTCAAATTGGTCTGATTCAATTGTGTGTGATCTAACCAACTCACCAAACATTTGCCTGTCAAAAAAATGTGTTCATGTGACACACAAACTGTCAGCAGATCATGTTTCCGTCATATGCCAACTGCCACCGTAGAATGACATCGAGCCTTTGAACGGAGTAGCAGGATGCAGGCCAGCCCAATTCAAACCCTTCGAAAACCTAGTTTGATGTTGTTTTAACCATCTGTTATTGTATCTTCCGGTTATACCTCTGCGATATCACATTTGGACAAGAACTGATTAGCTCAGATGGCTTTTTTGAAATCGCTCTGTCTTCTGTGTGTGCTACAGGTATGAGCGCTCGCGGCTCGAGAGCCTTGAATGCCGACGCATCGCTGCCCACCCTGCTCCTCCCCGTTGTAATATCGACATTCAGGTTGACACTGTGATGCTTTTGCTCTATTTTCTTTGATTTTATTTACATGTTGTCATGTGTCTCTTTTGGTTTGGAGATATTTTGCGGGTATGAGGTAGAAGCGGAGTGGAAGCATTGGCCTTTAGTTTCCTCTCTACTCGAGAATGATGCAGATGCCTTACTTCCATTCATGTGCCGCATATTCCTATTGTTATGATCCCATACACAGACTCTCATTAATGAAGATCTTTGCGTATTCTGGGCGACCGAGTGAGAAGTTGTCTTTTGTTTTTTGTTTTTTTTTCTTCCTCCGAATTGGCAAGCAGGAGCACAATACTTCGCATGCATCCGTGCCTTTCAAGCTCATTGACAGAGGAAAGCGACACTTAACAGCTATCTTCATCTTTACTTGCTTGTTGGCGGTCCTGTTCCAGAGTCCGACTCATAAAAGTCAATTTACCTTCTGTGATTTGATGACGGAGCGCTTCGTTTAGCATGAGGGCTCTTCAAGGTTTTTTTATGCTTGGGAGCAGTCCTTGTGGTTTCCCGCAAACTGATGAATCGGATTTTACTGAGCATTTACCAAGACTGCATCTATGTGGAGATTGAGTCAGAGAGGTCTTCAAGTACCGCGGCGGTGCAAAATCAATCAGACTTCTACTTTGGTTTCGGGTCGGTGGCGTGAGGATCGATACATCACAAGCTAACTAGATGGCACTTTATATTACAGCACCTAATAGATAAATATTAAGAGATCACCATTAAAACATAATTACCAAAATAATGACTAGGTCATGTGCCGATGTATTTTTGAGCTTGTGTACACATTCCATCCATCCATTTTCCGAACCGCTTGATCCTCACTAGGGTCGCGGGGGGTGCTGGAGCCTATCCCAGCCGTCTTCGGGCAGTAGGCGGGGGACACCCTGAATCAGTTGCCAGCCAATCGCAGCTTGTGTACACGATAGGCCAAAAAAACAAAACGGTCATTGCTAGACTTTCTAAGCATTAAGTGTCTGTTTTGTCCAGTAAACAATGGTCAGTATATTGTAACCATATAAAAGGCCTTGTTGGTATTACTGTGGGTATTCAATATCATATACGGAATACAACATAAACAAAAGAGAAAAGAATTACCGTATTTTCCACATTAAAAGGCCCACTGGATTATGAGGCGCACCTTCAATGAATGGCCTATTTTGTAATTGTTTTTCATACATTGGGCGCACCGCATTATAAGACGCAATCTACAATACATCCACTAGATGGAGCTACGCTCAAGGAAACGCCAACAGAACAATCAGATGTCAGGTAAACTTATTTAATAAAGCAGCGACACAGTTCACTTAACCGACAGCAAGTTATAACATTCTCGTTAATGTTGAACTCTCTTGCCGCTGCTCTATTTCCAACTGCGTAACCGATCGCCTTAAGTTTGAACTCTGCGTTGTCAGCATGTCTCGAGCAAGGAGCCATTTTGCGGTCGAAATATTACCGCAATGACCATACACAAGGCGCATCGGATTTTAAGGCACGCTGTGAGCTTTTAAGAAAATGGAAGGCTTTTCAGTGCGCCTTTTAGTGCGGAAAATACGGTAAAGACAAATTAGGCACTTAAGCATCTGGAAGTCATGTTTTTCTTTTTCTTTTTCCAATACTGGCAAAAAGATATACAGTATATATGTTCAGCTTAAGTATCAATTAATCAATTCTGTCTCAGATGTCGTATCACCACCATCATTCAGTCGACCACTGCGTCGCTGTTATTTCAACCGCGCTTCCGTCAGAGCTAAGTTAACGGTTGGTCATGGCTATTTTAGGACCGTCAATAACTTTTTGCAAGGGCAACACCATTTTATTCATTTCCAAACAGTTTGGGCCACTTCACATAACTAAAATGTCTTTTTTTTTTTTTACTATGAGTGCTCCTCCTACTGCCTCACCTTGTAGCTGGGGTACCCCAATAGGGACGTGTTCCCCTTGAGGAACACCAGCTGCCATGTGAGTACAACATGACAGACGGCAAAAGTTAATGACTGCCCAATCGAAGTGGACGCAAAACGGAGCCACTTAGTTGTGACGTAATGCGCAAAGGGTGAATAATAATCATAATAATAATAATAATAATGGGGCTCAAATTTTAGTTCAATGTCCTACTAAATTCTTGTACAAACACATCACAATATTTCTATTCTCTTTCTGCCCCACCTGACAAATAATTATATCATTTTTGAGTTACACGTGCCTGCATTGTTAAGGAATGTGTACCAAGCCTTTTAACAGCAGATACAAGGGAAGGTTACATTTCTCATTCCAATTTTTAAAACAACAACAGCAAAAATAACCCACTAAGTATTTTTCCAAGCATTAACATTACAGTAGTTATCGGCCACAGGTGTGATGGCAAGACTTTCATTTTCCTGCCGAGTGACAATTTGAAATTGTCACTTTGAGTTCCGGGAGAACTGTTACAAGCGTTCTCTGTTTTCATTCCTGACGTTTTTGTTCAATTAATAGGACATACACTCAGCAAATTAATCAATAGTGAAATCCATCTGGGTGATGCTGTTGCCCAGGGACTCAGTTTGCTGTCAGCAGGAGAAGCTTCAAGAGCTGCCAAAAAATAAATAAATAAAAAAAAACAACAACAAAAAATACATGCCAGTCTGATCATTGCAATCTCGCCACCGGCTTCTTTTGGCAAAATGTATGCTCAGCTGTGTTTATCACTTTGTGAATCTGTCCGTTGTTGCGTATTGGATTGGCTTCTTTACACTATGTGTGGTATTTGTCGTCGTTGTATTCAAGCCAGCCTCACCTACTTAATCTTTTGAATGTCCTTTTCATGGCCAGATAGGTGATTTCATCAGATGTCTGACAACTTGTGCCACGTAGCTCTGTTTGAATACCGACTTGATGAATGGAGACTCCTGACAAAGGCCGTTACTGTGCAGACACTGAAACAGCTTCATAAATTTGAAGAGGCTTGGAGGGAAGTAACATATCCAAACACATGTTGGAATGGCAGGTTTCTCTCAAACAACTTCGAGTCCAAAGGAGGCCGCGATGTTTGCATTAGAGCAGTGGTCCCCAACCCCCGGTCCGTGGGTCATTTGGTTCCAAGCCGCACAGAAAGAATAAATAACTTACATTACTTCGGTTTTATTTATTTCAGACTCTGAAAGATGTTTTATTTTGAAAATTTACTAGATCCTATGTTACATCCGTCTACAGTATGTCACCAAACGCTTCTCGGTCACAAGATAGGTTACCGCTAAAATGAAACCCAGAAGTTGGCAAAATGAGTAAAAAAACAAACATCTTTGGAAAGTTTCTTTGGGACGGGGAAAAGGCCCAGTCAGGAGACAGAAAAGGAGCCTACGACTTTCAAGAAAAAGAAGACTACATTTAATAGACAGTATCAGGAGTCCTACTTAAAGTACGGATTTATCTCAACGGGAGATTCCCACGCACCAAGCCTACGCTGCATAATATGTGGCGATGGTGAGCCGTATTTTTCATGCACTTTGTATTTGCGGTGTATCTTATTTTGAAGGCACGTTTAAACGTTACTATAGCGACCAGAGAGTGTTGCGGCCAGATAGGACATTCCTCATGTCATGATTGGTGTTTAGCATTATATTTAGAAAATACCGCAGTTTCATGCAGGTCATATCATATTATTTTCTTGTATTTCTCTGGCCCATCCCTGAAAATATTGTCTGACATTGAATCGGTCTGTGGCGCAAAAAGGTTTGGGGACCCACTGCATTTGAGGACATATTTGAACATTTGTTGTTTTTGCATCATTGTATGCAGTTCTTTTGTGTATAAATTTGTTACATTAAGGAATGTAATTTTACCAGTGTTTACATGGGAAACATATCTTTCATTTTTAGGATTACATACTGAATAGTTGGGGGGGAAAATAATTTCTTATTCGTTTTGGGTTCAGCGAAGCAATGGCAACATCTTTGTTTTTGTAAAGTAGCAGTACTGTGGCGATGTTTTAATGAAATAAGTGTGAGCACTGTCAAGCTCTTTCACATTTTGTTTTTCTTGACCTGGATTGTTTGGATTTTTGTTTTTATTGAAAATTCTGCACAAAGGTCAAGTGTTGCTTTGAAAGAAAGAACGACACGGTGGCAAAATGACGTTCACGTGTGGAACTTGAAAAATATATGAGTGGACAGTAACATTTCTTAAGTTGATACCAACACAGACAGCCTGGCAACGCCTTTCATTTTGGATCAGAGACAAAAAAGCTGCCAAACAGATTACAGTGTGACAGCATGACAAGTTGTACAGACCAACATGACAACGCTTGGCCTTTCTGTTCACTCTCGTATGCATTTTGCCGTGCGAGTGATCTCTGTGAGATCGTGGCAGCAGCATTTTCACATTGAAAAGTCATTTGCTGATCTTGATATGCTGAAACTGTGCATGTATCATATTGTTTGGTGCATTTGTGTTTTCTAAATGAGGCGGTTAATAAAAACAAACAAAATCAACCGAGATTTTTGACTGGTTCTGTCCGAGACGCTATACGGCACTGTACATTATAATGTGTCATTTTCAGCATCGGCAGCTTCATTGTCTTTTACTGCAGGTTAAATATAAGTGGTGCCTTGAGGGGATACGGAAGCTATAAAATGCTAAATAAAACGACATTTTTGCAAACGTTTTAATCAAATGGTAGCTGTAATCTCCTGTTCATTGCTGAGGGGGAAAAAAAAGCACATTAACCTGAATGCTTTTGTTCATTTATAAATTGATCTCATAAGGGGATTCATGACATGGAATCTTATGCTTCTGCATAGGAGAATCTAACATTGGCTGGATTATGTCATTCTTTTAACGTGTGGGGAAAATGCCATTTAAAAATAAACACAATGTGATCAACATGATCAATGAAAGGGAGAAAGAAGAAGAATCTTTTAGCAGTGTTTTTTTTATTTTTATGATTTAGCCTTTGTACACACCACAATGGATTTCTAGTTGTTGATTATTGAAGCGTAGGCTCTGGGCTATTACCCCCTTTTACAAAGAATATGGCATTCAACATTTGATAATCATGGTTATTTTGTGGAGAGTAACTCCATTTTCAGGAATACAAATGTATTTGGACAATTGACAAAAATTGTCATTGTCAACGGCCATGATTGCAGTTCATAATTGCCCTCCCGGGAAATGCTGAGCCAAGCCTGATCAGCAAGCTCTGAGAAGCCTGATAATGATCCTGAGCATTTGAATCAGGTATGTTGAAAGACAGAGAGACATCGAAAACATGCCGGATAAGGGCCCTGGGGGACCGGACTTGAGCACCCCTGCTCCATTTGTGTTACCTATCCATCTGCATGGTAAACTGCTGTCTTATCAATCTTCTGTCGCCGGTCTGTCACATCATCAATAAAGACCAGTGAGCTAAACTTTATTCACTTTATGAAAGTATTTCATTGCTATTTAATGAAGTTACACCTTACCCAAGACACCATTTTGCCCAAAACAAAGTGGCTGCAAATTGTTACCCTGGACGTATTGGGTAGATTTTATTAGATTTTATTCATGAATGTATTTCTTTTATTTTTAAAGGCAGTTTAACTCCCACTGTTTTGTAATAGAAGAGCAGAACGGCTCGCTCGTAGACTGATTTTCGGTCATGAGCAGAAAACGAAAGATTTGGACTTTGTTGTTTAATTTCACACTTGATAGATGGACAGAAAATCCAGAGTCCAGACATAACTATTTGGAGACAAGACATTAAAAAAAAATCAATTTTCACTAATATTGTACATTCCATTGAACTCATAGACTTGCAAGTCCATCCATCCATCCATCCATTTTCCGAACCGCTTGATCCTCACTAGGGTCGCGGGGGGTGCTGGAGCCTATCCCAGCTGTCTTCGGGCAGTAGGCGGGGGACACCCTGAATCAGTTGCCAGCCAATCGCAGAGACTTGCAAGTGTACAATTTCATTCAAGTTCAGAATTGCTGGAGTCCACATCGTTAGCACTAAAACAACAGAATGACATGAAAAGGTGCTGTGAAATATCGATCCAGGCAGTGTTGCAGAGATGCTTTTAAGATAATAAGGAGTGGAGGACCCTGTAGAGAAATCAATGAGGAGAGAAAGTAAGGAAAAGAGAGGTTTCTCGCCACACACCACAGATCATCCATAACAAGGTGGGGTGTCGATACTTTGCAATCGCTCTTCACCTTCATATATTGACCACTGCATCACCGCGTCAGGAAACTGAAACTTTCTTTTGCGGTGCAGACACCAGGAAATAGTTAAGTCACTTCTCCACACTCAGTGTTCTCCACTTTCTACGGATGCCTATTGCTGAATTGCAACTTGCGTTGATTCACTCTTCGAGCGGAATGGGCCGTGTATCGCCTCTCATCAGTGAAGATGCTGGGAGTGAATCGTTTCCATCCATTTTCCATGTCGATTATCCTGATTATTGGTTGCAGTTGAGCTGGAGCCTACAACAGCTGACTTTGGTCAAGAGGTGGAGTGGACGCTGGGCTGTCACCAACCGGGCCCCGACAATAACCACAAACAGTCACGTTCACACACTGGTGAGTGGTCCATTTGGTGCCTGGGCCTTCAGTGGGGATCACTATCGGGTGACAAATTTCGAGTCAACGCGGCACAAAACCCCAATAGAATAGCATGTAAATGTGCTAAATATATACTTCGGTCAACAGTAAATTTTAATCAGATATTGCAGTATGTGCTCTTTAATGTATTGTTGCATCTGAGATAAAAAAAATGTCGAAAGCCCACCCGTTTTTTCAATTTTTTATTTTTTTTTGTTTTGTTAGGGTGGCACGGTGGTGCGATTGTGAGCGTGGATGGTTGTTCGTCTGTGTGCCCTGCAATTGGTTGGCAACCAGTTCAGGTTGTCCCCCACCTACTGCCCGTAGATCGCTGGGATAGGCTCCAGCACGCCCGCGACTCTTGTGAGGATAAGCAGATTAGAAAATGGTTTGTTTGATTTAGAAAAGCTTTTACAGTGTGTTGTAATTTATAGCTGTGGTGTTGCAGAAAAAAAAATCCACCATTTGCTCAACCTAACTGCAATTCATAAACATTTTAAAATTGCGGTATTACACAAATTGTTATTATTATTCTGATTAGTAGTACAGTAGTGGTAGTATTATGAAAACCTCATGTGCTGCATAACAATCTTTTTAAAACTCAGCAGCGAAGCATTCACACCACCAAAAGCCTATTTGGAGACTTTTAAGTGCCCACAACCACGAGAGAAAATATGAAAAGTCCACACGGGAGCTGAGATTTGAACTCCAGATTCTCAAAACTGTGTAGGCGTGCTCCCACCATTTCAACGACATGAGAGAATAGCAACAGACAGCAAATGTCAACACTGCCTCCCTGCGAGTCCAGGATCTTGGTGCAGTCAATACACGTCTAAAGTTCAAGTGATTGGTGATTGGTCCAGTGCAAAACAGGACCAATCACCATAATTTCCTCCAAGTCAGTCGAACCAATTAAAATGGAAACATTACATACTCATGAATGATTTGTTTAATACTTTTTATTCACGATTACTGTAGAGACTGCAGATGCGTTTTATTGCCGCTACATGCCAAATCGCTAGAGAGCGCTCAGTCGAGATTTAGGTTCGATTTATTAGCGGCGTAAAAGAAGAAAACGCGGAAGTAGTTGGCGAGTGTTTCACATGTACACATTTTTCACGATATGATGGACTCATTAAATAAAAACAACGCCAAAAATAGGGGTTTACAAGACACTACGCCTGATGCCCGAATAGGGGAGGGCAAAGAGTTCTGTCCTGGTTACCAAGACGTCGATGCTTTCGTTAAAGTAAGTGGTGGTGTGTGTGTTTAGCGAAACAAGGAGTTACGTACGAGTCGATAGTAGCAACGTGGATGTCCGTTAGCTCATTTTTTGGTTCAGTCCAATTTCAGTCATAGACATTTTAAAACAGAAATAGTACTACGACTTCGGCTGTCGTCGATCCATCGAAGTCGCGATCCACTCTTTAAAGAAGTTAACAATAATGAATTATAAAGTAATCAAGAAAATATGTTATTCAAAAATTTCCATTGAAAACGATATTCCTATAAAGCTCACAACACATACATTTTCAAGGTGCCTTGTCAACAACTGAGGATGAACATGACAACTGTATCGAAAATAAATGAAAATAGTGCGACGAAAAACCACAATTGCACATAATACGCCTTTTTTTTAAAAATAACCCACTTCTGCATCCAGACACATCACTTGAGAATCCCTGGTGTACAGGAACAGTTGCAGTTACTACTACTGTACTGTTTTGGTAGAAGTTGATGGTTTTGAGCGGATGGTTTTGGAGCCCCGCCCTCTCCCAAATCACTTGTGCTCCAAATATCAAGAAAAATATTAAATCATTGCTGCAATGCATTTTATTTATATACAACAGATTTCCAAATATCAAGAAAAGTATTAAATCATTGCTGCAATGCATTTTATTTATATACAACAGATTTGAAACCCTTGTCATTTATCGTCATCGACTGTTTTGGTATTTGGCCACGGGTAAACAGTTTTGTTGGCTACATCATTGGAGTTGTAGCTGCACTCTTACTTTTATAGCTTCTTGCAAAAACATCCTTGAGTTTCTTCAGTGATATTATTCTGATCATGTTTTTTTAAATGTCTGTTATGTCTCCTCTTGGCAGTATGGGTTGGGTTCAGTGTTGTTGGCCACCAAAGCATCTGGCAGCTTGCCTCAAGCTGGGGATGATTTTGATTTCTATCGCAGCTTCCCCGGTTTCCAGGAATTCTGTGAAGTTCAAGGGGATCAGCTCTTGCTCTGGTGAGTTTACAATATCAAGCATGACGATGAAAATTGTGGATGTCGATGGGTCACGGGTTTGGTACTGTGACTGATAGTAAAGGATTTTAAGTCTTATTCCCCTGAATCCATTTAAGTCTATCTGTTACAATACTTTTGCATACCTAATAAATGAAATTAAAATGGGACTGTTGATTTCTTGCCTCATAGTCTCTTATTGATGTCAAAAACAATTCAGTACTTTTGAAGAGGCGTCTCAATCCTGACATGTATCTCTGCATTAGCATGAGTCAGATCATGCGGCATCACAGCTGCCGATCTCGCATGAGAGACCGTGATAAGCTCACCGGGTTGGAGGAGCGGTTTGACTTGGTCGTGGACTCCAACGACGTTATCCTGGAGAAAGTGGTATTTGCTACAAATTTTCGGTGCCGCGGATTGATTTCAAAAAAGCTTGATACAAATCAACTGGAGAAATGAAATCCATTTTCCCAGGGGAATCTTCTGGATGAGGCCGATGGCGTGAACAGGAGCCAGCAGCCCGTCATGCCCGCAGGCTTTCAGCCTCACAAGATTGTCGTTTCCAGCTGGAATCGCAAGGTTGGCTGATTCGCCGCTCGTCGTCCAGATCCCGTGTCTTTTGCCGCTCATCTGAGCTAAAGCGATGCTTGTATTGATCAGGGTTCAGGCTCTGGAGGTCGCTCCGAGACGTTCAGACTGCTCCAAGCCAAGAATATCCCGAGGCCTCAGCTGAAATTCAAGGAAAAAATTGACAACAGCAATACGCCATTTATTCCCAAGATTTTCATCAAGCCCAACGCGCTCAAACCACTTCCGCCATGTAAGATGTTGTTCACATTATAGATGTCATCCCTTGAGAGATACTTGGACAAAAATGTTTCATAAGCGATCCTATCAACCTGCTGAAGTGTGGTGACATTTCTTCTGTTCCAGTCTTTCAGACCTTTAACATTTCTGACTAGTTCTCTTGATTCTTCTATTTTATTGTGGACAGATTTCACCACGAAACAATTCCGTAAAGAGAAGCCGGAAGATCTGGATGTCCCGCCAGCACTGGCTGACTTGATTTACCAGCAGCGAACGCAAGAACACATCGAAGACATGTAAGGACTTTACTGTCATGGAATATCTTGCTTTTTTTTCTGAGCCTCTTAAACTTTTTCCCTGATAGGTTTGTACATCCTTACCAGTTTGAATTGGATCGCCTGACAGTGCCTGATAGCCTTCTGTCCAAGACGGAGCCTCAGGTAGGCTCCCGAAGCCTTTTGGGCCATGTTCTGATGAAAAAATCTGCACTTTGGGCCACGAGCAAAAAACAAAACAGAAGACGTGACAAAATATCATGACAATATCGTATCATAACGTTTGGATATTGTTACAGCCCTAATAAACACCTGTTTAATTCCACTCGTGTGGATGGAGGAAATATGCGTTTCCATTTAATCATACTTCTAGTGTGGTCTCAATGACAGCTGCCTACATTTGCAGATGTACAAACCAATAGAAGAGACAAACTGCTCCTTCGTTGAGACACTGGAGGAACTGGTGGCTCTGAATGAGAAGCTCATCGAGGTGTCTGAATTCGCAGTGGACCTCGAGGTACATACGATTCCAATTTCCCACAAAATCTATGCCACTCATCGTCCAGGTCTGGCATCGGTGCCAGTTTGCCAACTGACTAATCCGGATCTCCTTGACAGCACCATTCATACAGGAGCTTCCTGGGAGTCACCTGTCTGATGCAGATCTCCACCAGAGAGCAGGACTTCATCATTGACACCTTGGCACTCCGCACTGAGATGTATATCCTGAATGAGGCCTTCACCAACCCATCTATCGTCAAAGTATTGCAATTGCTTCACTTGTTCTTTTTTTTTTTAATTTTTTTATGGCGTTATGTTTGCAGCTTCACTCTTCAAAGAGGGAAGATTCATCAAGATGACATCATAATAATTATATTACTGATTTCTGGCAACCTATTTCAGGGTTACCTCTGTCATTATTTGAGATTCAGTTCTCCATATGTGGCAAATTTTATTTTTGAAACTGACGGTACAGAGTATATTTTTGTGTTCCACTTTATTTCATTTCAATGCTTGCATCCTTCTTATGGCGGTGTACATGTCAGCCATAGTAGCTCAACAGACTTTGACGACCAAAATAGCCTGAAAATGATCTATTGGTAGGGCAAAGCGCGAACCGTCTTATTTCAGTTAGTAGTTATTAGTTTATTTTCTTCTCGGAGCGTCGTGTCCAGGAGTCACAATGTAAAAGGTGTGTGTATGTTTGTGTTGATTGAATGCAACCCGATCTTCAATTGATTTCATTCTCTGTGTGGCCCTCAGGTGTTTCACGGAGCAGACTCGGACATCGAGTGGCTCCAGAGGGACTTCGGCTTGTATGTGGTCAACTTGTTCGACACGCACCAGGCCAGTCGAGTGTTAAACCTGGCCCGACATTCGCTCGACCACCTGCTCAAGCACTACTGCAGCGTGAATTCAGATAAACGCTATCAGCTTGCCGATTGGAGGATCCGGTATCATGCCATTTTTCAGTCGGATCTGATTCTGTGGATGTTGCAGTTGCAATATGCTCAAACCGGGAACTTGACTCCATAGGCCCCTGCCAGACGAGATGGCACTCTATGCTCGCAGTGACACCCACTATCTCCTTTACATCTACGATCGTATGAAGGCGCAGCTCTTGGACTTCAACAATGGCCAGACTGGTCTGCTGCAGAGTGTCTGGAACAAGAGCAAAGACGTTTCGCTGAAAGTTTGTACAACTCTTGACTTGTTGCTCCCAAGAGATTGAAATGCCACCCTGATGTCGTCTTCTTTACTCCTTGTCTTCTCTCTCGTAATATTTCTCCTAATTCTCACTGTGTTCCTTTCGCCCACTCAGAAATATGCCAAGCCAATATTCACAGAGGAATCCTATCTGGAGGTGCAGAGGAAGCAGAAAAGGTCTTTGAACACCCAACAGCTCACTGCCTTCAGACTACTCCACGCCTGGAGGGACAAGCTAGCTCGGCAGGAAGATGAAAGCACCGGGTAGGGTGTTTGGGAAGGGATCTCAACTGCTTCAGACAGGTTTTCGCAGCCCACGTGTTCAGCGAAAATCTCAGTGTAGTGTTCTCCACACGGTTGATGTTTGTTTTTTTGGGTTTTTTTTAGATATGTCTTGCCCACCCACATGATGATCAAGATATCTGAGGAGCTGCCCAAGTAAGTTGACTCAGTCTCCCGCTTGAACAATCGTCCATCTGCTCAGTCAAGTCTCACCACTTCGTGCCTGACTTTTGTGTTTTATTTATAAACTCAGCACAGCATTTTGTTATTTTCCTACTCAGAGAGCCTCAGGGCATCATTGCCTGCTGTAACCCCGTCCCCCCGCTGGTACGGCAGCAGGTCAATGAGCTACATTTGTTAGTGCAAGAGGCTCGAGAAATGCCTCTCCTCAAGGTGAGAAGCGCTCTAACCCTCTTCCACTATTGCCCTCCTTGGGTTATTTTTCACCACTTTGAGTTTCTGCACGCAGGCTGAAATTGCAATTCAAAAAAGAAAAGGACTCACGCCAGTAAAGAAGGTGAGAATCCCATCAGTCAAAACAGCTATTTTCCTGCAGTAAACGCTGAATGTTTACCATTAGGATTTTGTTGTTCTTTTTTTTTTTTCAGCCACAGGTTACGTTGTTTGGTCCTCACGATACATCCAGGGCCCCTGAGTGCACTGAACCTCACATTTCTGCTGATGGTGAGCCGAACAGTATAAATGTTGATGTTTATTAGGCGTTAGCAGACTGCGATGCACATGTTGAAGCAACAGATGGCCATAAAAAGCCGTCCTCATCCTCAGGCCATGTCAGCCAAAAGAGGTCTGAAAAAAAGTCATTACCAGAACAGGCAGACAAAAAAAAAAAAAAAGGGAGATTAAGGAAAAGTGAAACGTTTAAAATATTGATGAGTCAATATCACACTTGAATATAAAGATTAATTTAAAAATATATATCTTTCCATCCTGCTTATCCACATTCGGATTACGAGTTTGTTGGAGCCTGTACCATCTGACTGGTTGCAAGTCAATCACGCATCCGTGCGTGTCACATTTAGAGTTTTCAACTATCTTGACATGATTTTTGGGGGAGTGTGGGAACATGCTAGCGTTCCTGTGGAAAACAAGAAGCGCAGGGGGGAAAAAAAAATCACTCTGCAGGAGAGAGCCTGTGCTAAAATTCGATTCTTATGCCTCTAAACCGTTAGGCAGACATACTGGCCCCATGCTGACTTAAGTTAAACTTTAAACTTTTTGAGAGAGCACGACACCGATGTCAGACAAGGAAGTCAAGTAAAAAAAAAAAAGTAAAATGCCATGCCAAATGTAACTGCAATGATAACATTAATTTACAATTGTAGAGTAGGCCTAAGTCTTCATCAAAACTAACATGCAAACTCCACACAGGAAGGCCGGAGCTGGAACCAAACCCGGTTCCTCTACACTTGTGAGGTCGATGCGCTCATCACTCGACCACCGGGCCGCACCACTGCGCTATAGAGAAATGAAAAGAAAAATGTACATAATGATTCAATTTAGTTGTATTGCACATACAAATTTACATTGATAGACATTGTACCGCAATCAATGATGAAAAACAAACGTTTAGTAGCAAAATGTATTGAATGTAAAAGTTAAATATAACTGAAGTGTACTCAGGCAGTAAGAAAGGGGGCCCTGCTGACAGAACCTTGAGAATCACTGACTCCAACCATTCATATGTCAATTCTTTTCCCTCCTCAGAACTGCCTGTGAAACAAGGAGTGCTCTTCTCTGATGATGACCACAAATCCGACGATGTTGAGAAAATACGTGGTCTTGTGGCACCTGCCAAAATTACATTGTTTGAGGTAACCTTAAGCTCTACTCAAAATGTTTTAACGATGAAGCTAAGGCAGCTGGCTTGACAGATGTTTGCCTTTTTTGCAGAAGCCAGAAACAAAAGAAATCCAACAGTCCCTTTCTGTGGCTCAAGTGAAAGCTCGGCGAATTATTGAGTCCTTTGAAAACCCTTTCAGAATGGTAAGAGTTGACCATACACCAGCCCCAAAGAACAATTTGTATACCATGGTACCCGAGGGGTACCCGAGTCCTGTCCTTGAGAGCCCCTACCGGGCCTGTTTTACATCCTTTCCTCCCGCAACACACCCGATTCAAATGATCAAAATGGATAGCAGCAGGCTTCTGATCAGTTTGATCAGGTGTGTTGCAGGAGAGAAACTTTTGTAAAACAGGCAAGTTTTTGGGGCTCTAGAGGACTAGACTTGGGCACCCCTGATCTAAACCAAAGCACGATATTTTGTTGTTCTTGTGTGATTTCAGTACTTGCCTTCCAGTGGTGTGCATGTCAATGAGAATGCAAAGTTAGACCCTTCTTCAAAGATGTTTGAGGTACTGCACACAGCTCTTACATGCAGCTGTACTTTGAAAAAAAATGAAACAAAAAAAATTAACACACAAACCTAAGCAAACTCTTATTTTTCAGGTCAGTAAAAAATGGAAACTGCGGAGTATGGAACAGCAGCAGAGGGAGTTGGAGTCAGCAAAGAAAAGAAAGGAGGAAGCCAAACAGCAAGCAAAGAAGGCAGCAGGTAACGTCATGGAATATGATGGTTCAATGGGTGGATGAAAGGTCTTCAATTGCAGATAAAGTGTGAACGGTTGGCCCACTATGGAAACAAATGTAAATAAGACTGCATAACCTGCAGTGTGTTTTTTTTCACATATGCACCAAAAGTAGACAAGAACATGAGCATGCAATGAAGACTCAGTAACTTCCACAAACAACCCAGGCTCCTCCCTAACATACAAAGAGCTTAGATGATGTTCATATTGTTGGTGTACACCCCCCATCCATCCATCCATCCATCATCTACCGCTTATCCGGGGCCGGGTTGCGGGGGCAACAGCTTTAGCAGGGAAGCCCAGACTTCCCTCTCCCTAGCTACTTCTTCCAGCTCTCCCCGGGGGATCCCGAGACGTTCCAAGGCCAGCTGGGTGACATAGTCTCTCCAGCGTGTCCTGGGTCTTCCTCGGGGTCTCCTCCCGGTGGGACATGCCCGGAACACCTCACCAGGGAGGCGCTCAGGAGGCATCCGAATCAGATGCCCAAGCCACCTCATCTGGCTCCTCTCGATTTGGAGGAGAAGCGGCTCGACTCTGAGCCCCTCCCGGATGACCGAGCTTCTCACCTTATCTCTAAGGGAGAGCCCGGACACCCTGCGGAGAAAACTCATTTCGGCCGCTTGTATCCGGGATCTCGTTCTTTCGGTCACGACCCATAGCTCGTGACCATAGATGAGGGTTGGAACGTAGATCGACCGGTAAATTGAGAGCTTCGCCCTTTGGCTCAGCTCCTTCTTCACCACGACAGACCGATACAACGTCCGCGTCACAGCAGACGCTGCACCGATCCGCCTGTCGATCTCCCGCTCCCTCCTGCCCCCACTCGTGAACAAGACCCCAAGATACTTGAACTCCTCCACTTGGGGCAAGATCTCCTCCCTGACCCGGAGGGGGCACTCCACCCTTTTCCGACTGAGGACCATGGTTTCAGATTTGGAGGTGCTGATTTTCATCTCAACCGCTTCACACTCGGCTGCGAAACGCTCCAGTGAGAGTTGGAGAGCCCTGTTTGAAGGAGCCAACAGCACCACATCATCTGCAAAAAGCAGGGATGCAATACTGAGGCCCCCAAAACGGACCCCCTCAATGCTTCGGCTGCGCCTAGAAATTCTGTCCATAAAGGTTATGAACAGAATCGGCGACAAAGGGCAGCCTTGGCGGAGTCCTACCCCCACTGGAAAGGATTCCGACTTACTGCCGGCAATGCGAACCAAACTCTGACATCGGTGGTATAGTGACCGAACAGCCCGTATCAGGGGGTTCGGTACCCCATACCCACGAAGCACCCCCCACAGAACACGGGACACGGTCAAACGCCTTCTCCAAGTCCACAAAACACATGTAGACTGGTTGGGCGAATTCCCACATACCCTCGAGGACCCTGCTAAGGGTGTAGAGCTGGTCCACTGTTCCACGGCCGGGACAAAAACCACACTGCTCCTCCTCAATCTGAGGCTCGACTTCCTGACGGACCCTCCTCTCCAGCACCCCTGAATAGACCTTACCAGGGAGGCTGAGGAGTGTGATCCCTCTGTAGTTGGAACACACCCTCCGGTCCCCCTTTTTAAAAAGAGGGACTACCACCCCAGTCTGCCAATCCAGAGGCACTCTCCCTGTTGACCACGCGATGTTGCAGAGGCGTGTCAACCAGGACAGCCCCACAACATCCAGAGCCTTGAGGAACTCTGGGCGGATCTCATCCACCCCCGGGGCCTTGCCACCGAGGAGCTTTTTAACCACATCGGTGACTTCAACCACAGAGATAGGAGAGCCCACCTCAGAGTCCCCAGGCTCTGCTTCCTCCAAGGAAGGCGTGTTGGTGGAGTTGAGGAGGTCTTCGAAGTACTCTGCCCACCGGTTCACAACGTCCCGAGTCGAAGTCAGCAGCGCCCCATCCCCACTGTACACAGTGTTAGTGGTACCCCCCCCAAAAAAAGCATCATGTGGAACAGGGTTTGCAGAAGTAAACACGGTCCGGCATGTTGGGGTTCATCTTTGTATCACCTCTTGTTGACAGAGGAACAATGCGGGAGGAGGTAGAAATATTTTGGGGAAATGAAGCAAACGTGCCTCGATCTCTTCACTCCTCGAAGACGTCTTGTCGACAAAAGACGACGTCACGTCACTGCCGCGCACAATAAAGGAACCGTCTGCTGAATTACTACTATCGCCACATATGCCAACTTTATGCTTCATGTTTCAAGTGGAATTACATTCAAGTCAAATATAAAGACAACAATGTTCCTCAAAACATTGACCCTCCTGTGCCGAGCGCAAATTGGGCTGCTGATGGCGGACACTATAGATATATAGATATATATATATATACACATATGGTATGGATGAGTTGTTTATACTGCAGACGCATTGCATTCATATCCGATTTATATCCACATTCAAAAGAGTCCCAGATCAGATTTGGAAAAATCGGAATTTTGCTATTTACACTGCATGAACAAAACAGATATGTGTCACATATAAGCAACAAAAAAAAAATCTCAATGGAGCTGCAGTGTGAAAATAGCTTTCGTCTCTCCTCAATTTGCTGCACACCAGTTCCTACTTTGAGGGCGTTGCTGCCATCTTGTGGCATCGTAGAGCGATGAAGAGCACAAAAACAAATCGGCAAGTTTTTCAGCAAATGGCTAAGGCGAGGTTGCATGGAAAACCCAAATTGGCGAATTCAAAAACAAAGGATACACTGGCTTTCACTGTACAAGTAATTTAGAAGTCCATTTTCCCTACTTCCACTTTAATACCACTCATTCTAATCCAAATGCCATTTTATTGTTGTTTTCATCAGAGGAAAGACAGAAGGCTAAAAAAAGCTACCAAGAGTCCCTGCAGAATGTGGCCACCGTGCGCCAGCAAGCCGCTGTGAGTACTTTTCACGTTTTTTTTTATTTTTATAAATCTGTTCAATTCCACTAAACGGACACCCTTGCACTTTCGGTGACCCTTTTAGAAAACACTTTCTAAACTTCCCCACAATTTTCCTGACACATGGTTTACTTAAGTGCCCACTGATACATTTGATGCCTCACAAAGGTGAACTTTTTTCTATTTATGTGCCTGTGCCGTGATGCGCTTGGAGAAGAACGCTCAGATGGGAGCAAAGAGACACACTGAAGGTCTTAGTAGAGCGGTAATTTTCGACTAAGACGCAAACGGCACACTAGTGCGCCGTAAGAGATCATCGGGGGGTGCTGCAGGGTATTAGCCAATGTTCCTTCATTTGTGCAAAAATTCTTTTCTTTTTTTTTTCCAAATCCAAATATATGATTGTTCATCCAACTACCGTAATGAATGTGACACCCTTCCACCTCGGGCAGAACAAACCTGTCGATACACCTGTTGCCATTCAGAGAACAGAATAAGCCCCTGCTCCCTGTGAGCATATTAGCTTTATGTTCAATTAAACAGGGCCAGATTTCACAATTACATCAATTTGTAACATCTGAGCTAATGCCGTCAAGTTTTGTTGTTTTTATTTGGCTCCTTTTAAATGCTTTTAGAAAGGCCTTTGGCCCACCTTCAGTCTGCAGTGCAATGAACAGTTTCTCCATTAGTGTGTGAGCACTGAGCCATCAACCACTTGCGCGCAAACACACATGCACATGTTCTGGTTTAATATTGGTGGAAATGTTCTACCTGCTGAAGAAACATTCACTAAAAGAGATGCGGTTGAAAAAAAAACTGCTCTCACTGTGAAGCCCCGTTGGTTTAATAAGTACAGACTGAATTGCTTCCACGAGTCCCTTTGTAACCCGAAACGGTCATAAATTGAGGTATGTTTCCCGTTGAGATGCAATTAGTCCGTTTCAATCCCAAAACTAAAATTAAAAAGAAATAAAACACTTAAAAATATATTTATTGCTCATTAACTTTAAGGAGAGGGAAAAGAGGAGGACTTCTTCACCTCCTACAGTGAAAAAGTCTTCCACAATAACGTGGAGACTTTCTGATTCACTTATTCAGTCTGTGATTCACTTATTTTCATTGAGTCTGTTTCTTTTGTAATTCATTGGTTGATTTTGTTGATCTTATTTTCTGCAGAAAAGAAAATTAAAATAAATAAAGTGGGGGGTCACATTGTTATTAAAACGATTAATTAATTACTGGAGACAAATTCCTTGTGTGTTCTACATACTTGGCCAACAAAGATGATTCTGATTCTGAATTCACTACACGTCTTTTAGTCTTTTTTTAAAATTTGATCTCGCTCACGTCATCAGTAAGCACACTCCATTTAGAGAAGGCAGTGGCGTGGGCGCGGCTGCCTGTGGCATCTGTGATTGCGTAAACGTATCCAACGTGGATAGAACGTCGACCTGGCGACAACATACACGGACGTCTATTTTGGCTTGATGACACCGACGTTAACAGTTCGTTACTGAAAGAGACGTCACAGTTGAATAAACAACGTACACACGGAGGATAGTATCATCATTGATGATTGGATGAATGAGGATGTGGAACTTCTGCCTACATATGCAATGGCTTTCCGCCTTTTCAGTTTACAGCAATGCCTTATGTATGTTGACGCTTACACAACCATTCATGTATCGAAAAGAATACATGAATAGAGGTCTTTTTTTTCTCCGAAAGTTTTGTGCATGTAACTGAAATTGTTCGTAAATGTGATTGTTAGTAAGTCGAGGTTCCACTGCACTTTTGACTCTCATACATAGTGTAGTGATGATAATCTTGGATTTCCCATTTGATCAGGAATGTGCAAAAGCAGATGGAAAGAAACGCGAGAGGGTCTCCAGTGAGCCTGGAGAGTCGACTCCCAAGCCGAGTAAGAAACTGAAGTCTGCAGAGAAAAAAAAGCTCAAAGCTCCTCCTCAAGAGAGCTTCACGCCGTTTGACTACAGTCAGTCAGACCTCAAAGTATTTTCCGGTATGTTGCTTTATATAAATATGAAAAATAATTTTACTGCCAAGTTTGTACTATTCAATATATACTTGCGTTTTTTTTGGTTTGTTTGTTTTTTGTTTTTCAATACAGATGTGAAATCAAAGGACAAGTCACAGTTTGATCCAAACAGACAATCCTATGACCCTAAGAAAAAGGTATTGTTTTTTTTTAAATTGTTTAATACAAATGTAAATAAAATTGTATACTTGTTTCTTAGTGCTGAGTGGATTTTTTTTTGTCGTCTTACAGAAAACAGCAGGTGGGAAAAAGGGTAATCCAGGGGCTGGAAATAGAAGTATGTCATACCTAGCTGGAACCTCAAACAGGTAAATAAATGTGATTTTGTAAATATTATATATTTTCCCCTCATCACTTAAGTATTATTTCATCTTATTCTTTACAGAGGATTTCGCCACAACTGGCCCAAAAGATAGATACACTATTTATTTTCAAGCGCTGGGATTTTATCTTTGTTTTATTTCAAAAATGCAACCTTATTTTTTTTCATCTATGTGAACAGCAGTGCACAATTAAAGATGATGTTATTAAAAATGGATTGGTTGTCAATTTGTTATGAAAATATATTTCAACTACGGTAACTTTTAGAACCTGCTGAGAGAACTCAAACGTTGTGACCAATGTTTCCAAACTGGGAGGACTGGTGTTACCAGCAGGATGATGCTCCTCGCCACATAGCTCGACCGATCAAGGTGTGCATGAAGGACCACCAAGCCAAATATTGACTGGCTAACACACCTTCTTCCACGTTTGGGATGTCTCGCAGGTGACATATAGCAAACTTCAAACTGGACTTTTTTTTGGGATGGATTTCTTTGGGAAATGGCTTTCATCTTGTTACTCTTCCATAAATGTCAAAACGGTGCTGTGTGAGGCCAATAGTTGTCCTATGGGGAGATTCCCCCACCTCAGCTATGGGTACCTGTCGTTCATCCAGAGTGATGAACTGCATCTCTTGTCAGTAGTCTCCTTGTTTGGGCCAAATACTTTGGCAAGTCACTGTCGGTGACTTGAGCCGGGTTGTTGTTTGGCTGTGACCTTTTCTCATGCCATGACCTTCCCAATCTTTGGCACACTTAGAAGTTTAATCCTGTTCAGCCTGAGGAGTCACACATTGGCTGTGTCCAAATTCACAGGCTGCGGCCTCCAAAGGCTGCGTTTTGGGATGTGTTGTTTTGGCGGCATGACATCACTTCTGGCGTGACTCGACCACACGTGGTTTCCAAATCCTCGAAAGACATTTCGAAAGACTCGGTCCTTTGACGCCTTCAAAGGCTGCTGCTCATGTGGCGTCCGTGGACCACATAAACCGTGGCGAATTTGGACAGCCTTTTTTTAAATTTGGACACCGCAAATGATCAAGTTGCGATGGAAGTGACGTCATGTGGCAGAAAATGCAGCATTGGAAGGACCCAGCCTGTGAATTTGAACATAGCCCTCAAGACATGGGCTGGGCAAAGTCGCCTCCCTGGGTGAACACGGTTTAAGATGAGACCAGGAATGATTTTGGACATTGCAGACCGTTTTCCTGCATCTGGCATAAAAAGGCTCCACCATTGTGTACTTGATCTTTTTGGAATCCATTCACTCCCAAAGATGTATTTAAAAGGCTTTTCAGACCCCACACACCACTTTTTTGGGGTAAAAAAAATGGTCTGAAAACAACTGGCACTGAATGACTTAAATAATTCAATTGAGAATAAACAGTCTAACTCAGTACTTCTTAACCTTGTTAGAGGTACCAAACCCAACCAGTTCATATGCACATTCACTGAACCCTTCATTAGTGAAAAATATTTTTTTATTTTATTTTATTTTTACAAATTCAAGAAATTAAAAAAGTAAACACAACCAGTATAAGTATAACCAGTAAGCTATGAACTGTGCCTCTTTATAGCTTGGCTTTTAAATCACTGATTGATGTACTTATTTAAATCCTTTTTCCTCATGTGATTTCTCTGTGTCTTGCCATGTCTTTTTTAATGTCAATATGAAGTTTTGTCTTATCCTATCCTATCCTATCCTATTAGAGTACATGTGCAAGTTCTGCGCGTCTGTGTGCATGTGAACGTGTGTGCAAGCATCGGTTTGCTTGTGGTGGATATAGATTTGTGTATGTTGAGGGGAGGGCTGGGTCCTTTTTTATATTGTAAAATTGAAAAGCTTTAACCGTACAGCACTTTGAGTTGCATTTTTATGTATGAAAAGTGTTCTATAAATAAAGTTTGATTGATTGATATGCGTTTGTGAGTGAGTGTGTCAAACAGTAACACGAATATTTTTTCCACACCTCCCTGGTCAAAACCGCGCAGCCGCACTGGCTCCCCTAGAGCCTCACGTGGTCTTTGGGGAGGTGCTGGTGGTGGGTGACACGTCAAGCAAACTATGGTAAGAACCCTCGTCTCGTCGCACCCCATTGGCTTGCTCAACTGTGAGGCGTGACGTCAGACGTCTGCTATTCGTTCCGAGGCGAAGCAGCAAGTATGGCTGTCAGTCATATCAAAAGTGTCAAAACGTAGTCGCGTGTCACGTTGGCTCGTTCATAAACACGTTTACCTGAGCGCGGAGGGCACCGGCATGGACAATATCACGGACGGCTGGTTTAAGGAGACGTGCACCTTATGGCCCGGTCAAGCCACTAGTCTCCAAGTAGACGAGGTCCTCTATCACAAGAAGTCCAAATTTCAAGACGTGTTGGTGTTCAAGAGGTGCGTTCTTTACCGCTCCCGCACTTTGCTAACTCTGCTGCTAGCTCCTGGTGTGCTGCACTGCCAATGGGTTGTCTATTCTAAAACAACAAACCAGCACTTTCTTAAAATAACAACGATCGGTATTCTTATACGTGTTAAAAACTTTGTGATAGATTCAACTTCAGGGTGTGTACGTTCCAAAATATATGTTGTAACAGTTTAAGGTACAAATAACTATGTGTAGTTAACCACGTTTTTGAAGGTCTAAGGCACTTTCCCCCCAGCAACCCCGTTAGCTGTGTAACATACTCGTTTCAGTAAAACGTACGGCAACGTCTTGGTATTGGATGGAGTGATCCAGTGCACGGAGAGGGATGAGTTTGCATATCAGGAAATGATTGCCAACCTTCCCCTGTACAGCCACCCCTGCCCCAAGAAGGTAGCACATGCATGTGAACAGTAATTGCATCTATTTGTTCTTTGACAATACTTGAGCATTGTACTGAGTACTAAGAGAAAGTCTGTGGTCACGTGTTTAAAGGTTCTCATTATTGGCGGTGGTGATGGTGGCGTGCTGAGGGAAGTGGTGAAGAATCCGCAGGTAGAGTCGGTGGTTCTCTGTGAGATTGATGAGGTGAGGGCAAATAACATTCAGCAAATATTTGCTCAAATCCATTCACCACATACACACGCGATTCACAAAAAAAAAGAGGAATATCCGGTTTTCAGGTGACATTTATGGTTGAACTTAAAATACAAAGTAACCTTGACAGGTGAACTTATTTGGAAATGTTTTCAACTTGTGACTGTATGTCACTTGTACTTTTTGCACACGTTGCTGTTCTCCAATAGGAAGCTGAGCAGCAAATTGCACAAACGTTTTTACCGTGGAATAAATCAATATGTTTCCTCGTTCAATTCCAAGCGGTTATTTAAAAACTCCTCTCCATCCTGGTGCTCACATGATGAGACAATGTCAACACCAAATATTTGCTCAACATCACCCTCACATTTGCAAAGCTTTGAACAGGATGATCTAACAAGGAAATGCTCATTGAAACTTCACCCGAAAGTCAAATATCCTCCACTTTTTGTGAGTCGTGTACGCTCACTGCAACTGCCACGTTTGTGTCGCGTGCGTAGGACGTCATTGATGTCTCAAAGAAGTTCCTCCCAGGCATGGCCAAAGGTTTCTTCAGTCCAAAGCTCACCCTCCACGTTGGAGATGGCTTCGAGTTTATGAAGCAAAACCAAAATGCCTTTGACGTCATCATTACCGACTCATCGGACCCTGTCGGTAAGTGCATCAACGTCTCCCTTCATAATGTGTTTGTGGGGCAGGATCCGCTTACTGCAGTGCCTCATCTGACTATATGTACTCTCGCATTGTCCGAGTATAAATTGTACAGTGGTACCTCTACTTATGAACGTCTCTTCATACGAAATTTTCAGGTTAACAAAACACCTCATCAGGAAAATATTGCCTCGAGCTATGAAAGAAATTTCAACATACAAAAGGTAAAAATACAGTACGGGTTGCAGCTCGCAGCTCCGAGTTTACTGAACGCAACATACTTACAGCTGTTCTGCCATTGGCTGTTACCGAGCATCTTCCTGGCATCTCATTGGCTAAGAAGGACCTCTGCCGTATGTGTCTATGTGTGTAGATAGATAGATAGGTGTCGATGCAACGTCGTCGTCATTCGCCCAGGAGGTGTTCCGATGGTTTTACGTAAATGTGAATCCCCAGAAAAAGTGTTCACGAGTCAGGGGGTGGGGGGTGGGGGGTGGAGGGGGGCGGGGCTCACTCTGCAGAGGTTTGCCTTGGACATTTTCGAAGGATTGTTAAAAGCGGACAAAAGCAGACGTTCTTTACAAAACGCCAGGCAAAAACCACTTCTGAGAGAGAAGATGGACTTAAGAGGGCAAAAAACGATGAGGAGGCAGTTAAAAGTTAAATGACCATCATTTTGAGTCGTTACTCGATTCTTTGTTTTTTACATTATACACTCTCGTTACTCTCATTTATTGTCCAATAATCGAATTTGTAACATTTGCAGCATTTTTATGCTTTAGAAAACAATTCTGTCTGAATTTTGGGGGGGCTTGGAACGGATTAGGGCATTTACATGGGAAATGCGTCTCTACTTACAACATTTTCTCGTTATGAAATTTCTTCCGGAAGCAGTAATTTCGTAAGTAGAGGCACCACAGTATACACCCCACACCCTGCATTAATTGCAGCCTGGTAATCCTATAAGCGGGATTCCCCCATATGCGGCCCCTTCATCATTGCCCAGTTGGGGGGGTTGAGATCAGCGGGATGTCGCTAATGTTTGTCAACTACGTGCCCCTTTTAGACTCTTTAGTCATTCAGCGTTATACACATAAACAAGACTTGACTTGCCTGATTTTTAATGTGCTCATGTTCCAGGCCCTGCTGAGAGTTTATTCAAGGAGAGTTACTATCAGCTGATGAAGACGGCATTGACAAAAGGCGGAATTCTCTGCTCCCAGGGTACTTTTTATTGCTTTCTTTCTTGGGGCGTAAAACCAACTGATGTGTAATCGGAAAATCAGTTTTGAATTAAAAAAAAAAAGTAAATGCATCAAATCGAATTATTCCACTTAAAAATATTTTGAGATACGTATTGAACTGTTTTTTATTGGCGAGATGTATCTTTGAAGGCTACGTTTACAGCAGTGTCAACTTCATTTATATTGTCACATGACGATAAGAAACTCAAATAGTCTGCGGGTGCCAAAGAACCGCGATTGCGCAGGCATCATTGTGCATAATCATCTTGCTTAATTTTCCTCTTTTTCATGTTTCTGTGGTACACCACATTGTGGGCATGTGTCCTTTCGTGACCCGATGCATGATTCAACCACAAAAACACGTTTTGTGAATAGTGGAAAATCCCACCGATAAAATAAACAACCTGCCATCATTTACACCCAATGGTATATGCTTTTCTTGTCACTGTTGCCAAACTTTTCAGGGTTGTTTATTTAAATGCCACTTTCCTGACTACAATTTATTTTACGTTACCGGGATTAATTTCTGTGTTTGTTAATGAAATGACAGATTTATTTTTCTTCTCGCACAGATATTCCCTTTAAGTTTTCCTCCCACTGATTGATGCCAAAAATTGTCCGAATTTTGAGGGATCGAAATAATCTAGCCTGAATCCTCTCAGAAGTGTGCGCGAACTGCTCCTGCGATGCTACATACTGTACATTGCACACGCTCACATGCTCAAACAGATCATGTTGCCACGTGGACATGTGAGAGCAGCGAGGGGCCGACGCGTAACTGCCGCAGCACGTTTGTGCCAGCGGGGGGGGGGGGGGGGGGGCGTAGGAAACCCTCAAGGCTGGAGTCGTCATGCCACGTTACAAAATGCAGTTGAGTTATTTGAGATTTGTTTTTAATGATGGGTCACCGACCCTTGCTGCCAGGCTCCGCCCACACACTACGAGGAGAACATGCAATTTTGTGCCACAC
The DNA here is from genome assembly GCF_054856545.1 of Hippocampus guttulatus. Classification (NCBI taxonomy): domain Eukaryota; kingdom Metazoa; phylum Chordata; class Actinopteri; order Syngnathiformes; family Syngnathidae; genus Hippocampus; species Hippocampus guttulatus. The sequence goes on along the minus strand of NC_141261.1, from coordinate 11,234,019 downwards.
AGGTCTGCGATGTACTTGGTTCAAGTTTCATTTTAAGTTTGTTGTGAAAAATGGCCAAAATGATCCTGAAAGCTAGAATGGCTGACTGTCTGTCTTTGTGTGCTTGGTTATTTGCTTTTTTAATTTTTTTTTTGACTTTTTGGGTGGTCATGATGGTCATGCCTAACCAAATTTCAATAAAAGCATGAACGTGAAACTGGTTCAGGTTGGTTTCAAGAATTCCCTGGTTTGGGGTGGGGGCCTGAAGCCAGAGGGTGGGCATGATGCTGCTCGTGCCAATCAAGCATCATTTTTCATTTGCGCATTTTTCTAAATGAAATGATCTGTCAACTTCTTTTCATTTTTTTTATATGTAATGTATGCTGGATTTTAAATGATATCATTGTTTTGGATCATAGTTTGGTGGTGTTTTTTTTGTTTTTATTTATTTTTTTAAGTATACAGTACACTACTAATAATATAAAGTACAGTTCTAAATATTTTTAGGTATCTTTTTTCCCCCCTAACTCCTCCAAATACAGTCATTGGGCCCCAACTCCCGTCGTGTTTCACTAACTGCCAAGCCAATTAGAAGTCAAAGTTGACCTTTCTGTGTTTCAGCCTTTCGTGTGACATTTGACTCAACTACGCCACAAGCACTGGTTCTTATTTTTTCAGACTGTTCTTGTCGTGTGCGCAGGAGAGTGTCAATGGCTGCATTTGGACCTGATCAAGGAAATGCAAACCTTCTGCAAAACCTTATTCCCAGTGGTGGACTACGCCTACGGCACCATCCCAACTTATCCCAGTGGCCAAATTGGATTCATGCTCTGCAGTAAGAACCCTGTAAGCGGTCCCCACCAAATAAAAGGGATAAAGATACACGCATGCTTGCTGTTTCCTTGTGACTGATTGGAGTCATTATTTCAGGAAACACATTTCCAAAAGCCGGTGAAAGAATTGTCAAACGGAGAACTGGAAAGCATGAACCTGAAATATTATAACACGGAGATTCACAAAGCGGCATTTGTCCTTCCTGAGTTTGCACGAAAGGTCAGTGTGCTTCACGAATGGGCGGTAATACGAAAATATAAATAAACATTTAAACATCTTGTTTAATTGATTATCTTGGAAAGCATCTAGAAACAAATCAGTGACATTACTTTTCGGGGTCTTTCAAGTCAAATATGTCTCGGCTGCCTAATGGGTATCGAACACTGGTCTAACCCCCATTTTTCTTTCCATGGTGGCCGGCAGGTCCTCAAAGAAGCTTGATTGGCCACAGGAGAGCAGCGTGTGTGTCCTCCACCTGCTCCTCGGTCCACAGATGGACAAATACAGCTCCTCCTCCTCCCCCTCAGCACCGTTCAGCCCCCCCTCTAAAGTGTAGCCTCCTCGAGATTTCAAGATGTGTGTGGGGCGAGGGGGCCGTTGCCTCACGTTTCTTTCCAACCTTCCAAGTCCTCAGCAACACCAGTGTTTATTTCCTCATGCGTTTCGTTATTCACGTTCATTCCGAGCTTGTCTCATGAGCAACCGATGATGACGCCATCCAACCCTGACCTCACGCTCAAGGACCGTACTGTTCAAATGGCATCGTATGATTGCATGTAACTGCAATGTATCGTCGCACTTTTCAGCGGAAACGTGCTTTGCTCCTCGCGGCAACGCCGCGTGCCGTCTGCATACGTTGAGAACACAAACACTTTCTCGTGAATTCGGAAATGAGCGCTCCTTTAGCGGGTACTTTGTTGAATCTGGTTCTGTGTCGTTTTCACGATCAGGTCGAAAACGCTCCCTTTAAAAAGCCAACAACTGCTTGATGCTCTGCTTTGGTATGAATGATACGTTTCATATTTAGAACGGAAGCTGCAACATTTGATGAAAAGTGATTATGCAATTACTGGGGGTTTGGCGAAAGGTAGGAAGCTTGTGCAGTACTGTGTTTAGCCTTACTGTGGGATGCCGATATAACAGTGTGGTTGTTAGCTAACATCAGAAACCAGTTGCTGTGAATCTTTAAGGAAAAAACACATTTTAAAAAAAGGAAAACTCATTCGTTGTAATAAATCTGTCAAAAAAAACATCTGTTGTGACTGAAATGTACAACACGTGAATAGTTCTGGATACATACGCTCATTCTATTTTTACTGGTCTGTGAAACGGGGCGTCTCACAGCCATCAGCGATTCCCGGCCGATGAGCCATCCGCTTGGGTGCATGAAATTGTTAATGATCATCTTTGTTCAGCCATCTCTCGATTGGCAGACAGTAGAATTGAGTTGTAGGCCTAAATCCACTCTGCCGTTTCTTTAACAAAATAATATCTTTGTGCTCATTCAAACAAGACCACATGTGTGGATATACAGTATATTTTCTGGCATCCATTCTCCATAGGATTTTGTGATATAAAATGTGTGCCTTGCAGTGGCGTTCCGTCAGGGCCAGCAAGGCCTTCTCTGCTGGCCTAAACATTCTCAGAAAAGTAAATTTACTTTTCTGAGAATAACATAAATTTAATTTATTTTATTTTCATAAATATGTCAACAAAATTATTCTCTGTATTCTTTACGTCATATTATTTCCACTTAGTCGAGTGGCTTATTTTAAATAACATTGAAAGCCACTCGATAAATAACTTATGGTAGAGTTTTTAACCAATCATATTTCAGATAGCTTGTGTTGCCAGGTAAATTAAACTTGCTCGTGGCCTTCAGATTAAACAGAGCAGGCCCCTGTGCGCTGTAAGTGAACGGGCACAGTCAATTTGCAATAGCCAATCAGATCACGAGTCTGCGTACCAGGGCCAGCTGGAAGGGTTTACGTCGACACTGGACGTGCGCGTTCGGTGATTGGATTAGCGCCTGCTAGAGGGAGCTGTTGCTGCATTTTGACCCAAAATGGCCGAAGGAGAAGACGTTGATCTGGTTGCAGGACTACTTTCCACACAATTTTCAAGACGGACCTTGCACTGGATTTACCAATTAAAGTTGTTTTACCAAGGCAGCAAGGAAACATCAGCGCACGGCTGGGCACTTACAAGCTACGGTGCGTTTAAAAACGTTTGGGGACACTCGCGTAGGTCTGCAGCTCAGTGAACAGGCACTACATTGGTGAGTAAATGAATTTTATTTTACATTTCTTCTTGTTATTTTATTTCGTTAGTATTAATGGTCACGAAATAAAATGACAAAGATACAAAAATGTATCAAATAAATCAGCTCACCTGCAATTTATAATGGCGCATTGTAGTCAGCTTCGTGCAGTAAAATTCGTTCAATCTCAGCTCCTCAACATTTTCAGTTATTTGCCGTTGCATAGCCTATTCTCAAAATGCAAATGATCTGTTAATTTTATTTTCAAAGAATAGTTTGTTTTATTATTGTGTGGTTGGTGTCTTATATGAAACTGCGACATTGCGCAATTTATTGGACAGGTTGTTTAATGATCACACAGCGTAATTTGGGTGGTATTTTATTTAGTATGTTTTAAATATTTTTATTTTTGACAATATCTGTAAATTTAGTTTCCTGCTCTTAATTGTGAATGCATACTTGATGGTTTTAAATGCTCCTGAAATTAAGTGCTGCCTGACGAGCCTATATTGTGTTCATGTATGTGACGTCACTGAAGGCCTAAGGTTGAAATGCACGGCCCGCCACTGGTGCCTTGGCTCAGTAAAGTGGGGAAACACTCAAAGGGCACAGCATATCCGACAAGGTGTCGATCAAGAAGTCCGGATATTTAGCTACTCGTGGCTTGGTTAATGTTAAACGTCATTTGTTCATTCCCTCTCACGAATCACCTGTCAATCACAGAACTGACAAAGACACAGACACCTCAGAATTCGTCTTGAGCCAACCTTGTACATATTTCGGGTCCACGAAGTGTTCTAATAATGGAAGTTTGAATGAATTTTGCCTTCGTGAACCATCACAGTGGCTATGGAATAAAACCACCAACTTGCTGCGTTCAGCTTCAAGTGAAGAGGTGTCACAAAAATCGACCACATAGGACGTACAGCCATCTTTGAGAGCTCGGATGTATTTGGACAGGATAAATACTCATAAACACTATTTTTTTAATACTTGGAATAGAAGGGGACATGAAGTCTGAAGTTAACACAAGGAGAAAATGCAAACTTAAAATTTCCATGGTGCGATTGCTGCTCTCGGTTGTACTTTCACGTTCTGGACATTAGATGGCAGCCTTTAATTTGATGTTGTTCCAAATAATGTTTCAACATGTTTTGGCATGTTGGATAGGATTCCTCTATTTAACATTCATGACAAATATGAATTTCTGACTAAATGCATTTGATAATGACGGTGCTGTAAGTTGTTGCTTTCTTTTGTTGTTTTTCAAGACGTAGTTGCATGTTTGCATTGTACAGTATTTCTATCTATGCCAGCAGTCATCTGAGGTGTACAGGGTTACGAAAACAAAGCTCGGAAGAGGTCCTTTGAGATTGTGAGGAAAAATATGTTTTTAAACCAAATAAAATTAACAGAAAAAGCTATTGTGTAGTACGAAAGCGTATTGCTGCCACATTTGGGGAAAAAAACACACACGAAACTTTAGTACGGAAGCGTATTTGCTGCAACACTAGGAAAAAAAACCTCATCATGCAAAACGTGATAATTATCATGTAAACAATGTGACAGCCTACTAATCACGTTAAAACGTGTCACGTTGAAACAGAATGGATAACGTGGCTCATTGAAATGATTTGCGGACGTTCCATTTCATGCAAGTAGCAACAGAAGTTGACCTCCGCGAGGCCAACTTGGTCATATTTTGTACTACAGTATTCACGTTTTTGCAGATACGTTTCAGGTTTTTTCACATGATGATTTTCACCTTTTTATATGATCATGTTTACGTTTTTACATGATCATTTTCACGTTTTTACGTGACAATTTTCACGTTTCCACATCAGTTTTACGTGATAAATTTCGGGGGTTTTTTTCTTTTTTTTTTCCTGGTGTGGCAGCATTACGCTTCCGTAATTGTGACAAAATTACCAAGACAAGTAACACAAGTCGAGGATAGCACAGAACTTCAGAAAAGAGCATGAGTAAAGATGATGATAAGTAAAATAAAATAAATAAAAGCAGATGAACGTCTATCCATATTCTGAGCTGCTGATTCTCATGAATGTGCTTTGCAATTAAGAAGCAACATTAAAGTTTATTACTCATGATTTTTCCCCCCTAAATATACAACTTTCCCTCCCAAAAAAAATTTTTTCTTGAATATATACTGTACATTTGCCATCAGATTTTTTTTTTTTAAATTCCTCAAATATGCAACATTTTTCTCAATCTGGGAGGAAACCGGAGCACCCGAAGAAAACCCACACAGGCACGGGGAGAACATGCAAACTCCACACAGGAAGACCGGGGCCAGATTTGAACCTATAACTTCTGCACTGTGAGGCGGACGTGCAAACCAGTCACCTTAACACATGACCTTTTTCTCCAAAATATCCAACTATCATTTGTAGCTTTTTCAACTCTGGTTTAATCTCCCGATTGGCTCGAGGCTATCGAGAGATCAAGTGGCGAATGAGCCAAATATTTCAAAAGCACATCTGAGAGCACGGCCAATCAATTTCTACACACCAACCACAAGGTACTGACTGGAATGGAAGGAAGCTCTGATCCCTGCCAGTGGCCTCGTCTGCACACGTCACAACAGCACATCTGAAATGTGCTGTATCACACATTAGCTCCTGTGAATATTAGCAATTGTAAATCACTTTTCACCATCATCATGAACCTTTGGTAGGAGCTGAAAAATAATTTCAAGCCGCTCAATCTGTCTCCGCAAGGGAGTGGGGAGGGGGATGCCATTTACGTTGTGCAAGCGCCACATACCGCAGTATATTTTATTTCCACAAACAAGCATTTCATTCTAATATAGACAGCAATTAGTCGTTAATATGTGGCGGATAATTCATGTGCCAGCATTTAAGGATGTGAGGGTTTTGCGTCAAACATTTGGAAAGAAAACATTAATACGTCCTACTGGAGAGTTATGAATCATAATCAGTACATCATACTAATGTTGCGTTTATGAGTTTATGTTCGGCTTTGTAAAAAAAACGATGCAGTGACTTAGCTGTTATTTGGATGGGATCCCACTTATAATTAAGCCTGTCTACGCTCGCCATGGCAACCAAGCAGGTTGCAGGTTCATGATGTTCCTTTCTGCTATCTCGTGGAAGAGCATTTCATTGTTCTGCCTTTCACTATACATCACTGGCATGGGTAGATGTACAATGTACAATTTGTGTCAATGTATGGCAAATCTGTGGCAAAATTGACAATTTGTACCAGCTGCGGCATAGGAGTTAAGAATCACCAGCCGAAGATGTAATGTTACTGTTGACGTTTTGGAGCCCAGGCATATTTGTGTCTTTTTTTTTTCCCTTGAAAAAACTCAAGTATGTGCTGTTTTGGTGCTCCCTCTAGTGGTATCTTGGTGCCATGGAATTATGCTGTGAAGGATTTTCATTTAGGCAAAAGTAGTCATTGGCCGCCGTCTACTGGCATCTTTTGGCAATTCCAATGACGGTATCCATTTTTTTTCTCCATTCGTGGCCAGGCTAGGGTCACGGTACACTATTCCGTTTCTCACAGCTTAAACTAGGCAAGGCGGATGGACGGCTGCCTCACAAAGATAGCCTGGTTGTAAAAATAAAAAAAAAGGAAACTTTTTCTGATTTCTGATACACTGCAATGAAAATACACTAAATTGTGTTCGACTGCAACTGATTTCACCAAAAGTTGCAATATGACGGGCCGACTATGACATCTTAAGTTCTTTCCAAAGCACAGTCAGCACCCGTCAGAGCGCCATTGTTCATGGCAGTCCATGAAAATTGGATCATTAGATTGATGCGTTAGGTTAAACGTCAGCCCCGTCTCCTTACTGAAGAAAATTGTCTCCGTCGTTCTTTTGAAACGTTTCCTCGGGCCAGATTTTCTCGTCCTTTTGGGTCACGTGTCAGACCACTCGATTGTCATTTGAAGGTGTCACCGAGCTCATCAGATGCTGTTCGACACGGGCGCCATAGCATTGACAACAAGTCAGCTTGTGGTCACTTGGTTATTTATATGTTTGAAAGGTGCTTTCTTTTTTTTTTACCTTTGGTTGGCTGTGTAAAGCAGTCTTTTAAGATTTTTTTTCTTTTTTGGGGGTCGGTGGGGCGGAGGTGGGGAGGTTTGGTGACGTATCCGCTGCTGCAGATGGACCACATGAATGCGTCCACCTGATCATGAAGGTTAACTGTTCACTCCTTCCATTTGTTCTGCTTTGACCCTTCCATGCACCACCCCCCACCCCCAAACTCATGCACACATACCCACTCCGTCATACTCCCACCACCTTCCGCGTCAGACAGCCGTATAAAAAGAGTGAGGGGCACGGAGGCGAAGCAGTACCTCTCCGACTTCCAAATCTTGGTGACCACCAGCCACGCTACTTACCGATACTCCTTCCACTCCCGCTGCTCCATCTCCTGCTCAGGATCTCTGGCTGGTCCCAGCGGCTCTCTCCAAAGTCACAGCATGCAGATCCTGGTGGTGTTAGCAGCTTTCATGGGGGTTCTGCTCAGTGTCAGAGCAGCCGCCGTGCTTCCTGTGGAGGACAGGAGCCTCGTGCAGGGGCTGAACAGGGTGAGGATGAAGCACTTCTTTAGTTTTATTCGGCATTTTTGATGCGTTAACAGGTCTGCAGACCACATAAGAGGAACACTTGCAACATTCTGCCTTTATGGAGATTTCAAAAAAAAAGTTCTGTTTTTGATTGACGCTGTCAGAGAGATGTTTATTTTACAAGATGTTTTTTATTGCGGTTTGCAGAGGTTGATTTTGTTTTGTCATTTGTAGCAGACGACTCACAAAGTGCATTACAGAGCGGTGGAAAAAGAGTCATAAATACACCTTTTTATATTTAATACAAGGAAAACACAAGTCAAAGTCGTTGAAAAAGAAATGAAAAACCAAAACAATTAAGCCTTACAGGTGTTTTACATATGTGTAGCATATGTGTATATAGTAAATGTACTTGTATATAAACATACTCAAACGCATACAGCAAATTTGTGTGTAACAAATATACAACTACACTGCATTATACTGAGAGCTGCTCCTAATATTTAGAAGCCGTTTTCAACCAGAATAATGAATATATTGTTCCATAACCGTGTACTCTGGAATTATGAAAATACATTTTCATATCGAACTACTTCTGAAATTGTCAACCCAAAGAGAGTAAAAATCTTTGTCAAAACAAAATCCTGGACTCATATGATGAATGGAAGCGTATTATTTCGAGCAGGTGGACCTAATGTAGTGACAGAACAATTGATCGACAAATGGAGAATAACAGTTCCTTGTTCTAATTCCTCCGTGAAATGTTCCGAAGTCAATATATTGTCCCATGCAAAGAGCACAAAAAGGTACTCAATGTGCAGTGCGCTCCTCTTTTCCTTCAGGGACAGGACTTGAGTAAACTGCGCAAAGAGCTAATCCTGAAGCTGGTCTCCAGCTTGCTAGAGGAGCCGTCGGACACCAACCTGCTTCCAGAGATGTCACCCGATGAGGCGGAGGAGCCGCTGCAGTCGCGCCTGGAGGAAAGGGCCGTCTACAACAGGCTATCGCTGCCTCAGCGTGACCGCAAGGCACCTTGTAAAAACTTCTTCTGGAAAACCTTCACCTCCTGCTAACAGAAAAAAAAGAAACGGCCCAACCCCGCCGCCGGGGCCCCTCATAAACTGTAGTGGACCCCAGATGTGCACGTCACCTCCACCTGTCAGCCAGGCAGCATTGATGGACTTTGCAGGACACGCTGTGTCACTTTATCAACACATGTACTTTCTTTACGTACCTATTTATTTGTCCGTATTTTGGATGTATTTATGGATATGACAGCTTTCTTTTCAGGGTAAAGAATAAATCTCCTTTGGTGTAGATGCGATATAAGTGCACTCCATTGACCACTTTCCAGTTGGACGGTAAAATAAATGTCGTTTTTTTTTTTTCCACCTGCTGAGAAAATAGAAGTGTTGAAAATAGCGTCGGATGGCAAAATGCATCACAACTTAATTACAGTTGATATGTTTTAGGCTAACAAAGATGCTATCGTAAAAACAAGTGGTAGTTCTTAATGGCATTTAGTACTATCCAAGAAAACATATACAGCTCTGTCAATCATGAGCTATTTATAGTTTACATGTTTCAGTAAAAAGAATTTGTTTTTTTGTTTCACTGTTAACACTCCCAAATTCCAAACTCGCATCTTATCATTTCGAGCATTTATTTGCAGAAAATGAAAAATGGTCAAAATAGAGCCAACCCACACACAAAAGCCAATTGGCTCTTAATTTTTCTCACAGATAATTTTTTTTTCTCCAGGGATGCATTTTAATACTGAAGCAAAAGGCAGTGAGGCTGTGCCATTACGAATGTGATATATAAAGTGCATTATCAAATATGAATGTCATTTAAGAACAACGTGTTCAGATCATAGATTTTAAATATAATAATGTTTTAGGACTCGTCAATGAATCTTGAAGTCTATTTTCATTAGATCATCGATGCTACTGTCCAATCGTGGCACAGGTCCTTCGTTATTCGTGACTTCTTATTGCAGGCCGTGAAGCCCGAGGGAAAAGAACTCATTTTCTTTTTTATGGAATGTCGTCACGTTTGTAATTCGACTGTCAAAAAAGATCAGAAGAGGAAAGTTGCTGCCCCATCACTATGCCGTTAGTTTCCCCATCAAACAAACTCCCTCCTGAGTTCCTTTCTCATGTCATGTGAATGTCCAGGATTTGGAGGCAAAACATCTTGATGTTGATTTGTTACTGAAAGTCTTACCTGTGTTAATGGCCAATCCTGTTACTCGTGCTCACTTTGAATAAACATGCAAGCACTTTCAGTCGAATCATTCTGCAGAATAAAAAAACATCTGGAATGCCATCCATCCATTTTCTGATCCGCTTTATCCTCACAAGTCAAGTCAACTGTATTTATATAGCACTTTCAAACAGCCATCACTGCATACAAAGTGCTGTACATGGAGCAATTTAACATGCACAATAAACAGTAAGACAAATCGGTAATAAAGACGAGGGTCGCGGGGGATGCTGGAGTCTATCCCAGCCGTCTTCGGGCAGTAGGCGGGGGACACCCTGAACCGGTTGCCAGCCCATCGCAGCGCACACAGAGACAAACAACCATTCACGCTCACACTCATACCTAGGGACAATTTGGAGTGTTCAAGCAGCCTGCCATGCATGTTTTTAGAATGTGGGAGGAAACCGGAGTACCCGGAGAAAACCCACGCAGGCCCGGGGAAAACATGCAAACTCCACACAGGGAGGCCGGAGCTGGAATTGAACCCGCTACCTCTGCGCTAACCACTGGACCGCCAGTATCCTTTTATTTTTTGGGTAAAATTGTTATTCTGTCTCAAGAATGATCCACTGGTGTTCAGATTGGTGGTTGAGCTTACTCTCAAGGGTTCCTCCACTCTGGACTAGTTGCCAGTCAATCACATCCTACCTCGACACAAATAATGAATCACAATCACGTCCACGCTTCTTTCGTGTCTTTACTTCTTCCTACTCCCTTGAACATAATAACGGTGTTGTATGAAGATTGATTTCTTTCTTTTTTTATCTACCTTATTTTCTGTCAAATTATTACTGTATATATGTTTTATGTTCAATAAACAAACAAACAATAACCCAAACTGAATATTTTGGGAATGTGCGAGGAAACTGGAATGGCAACTCCACTGCGCTGTCTGAGCCAAGATTTGAACGCAGAATCTCTTGACGGTTAGGCAGAAACACTAAATGCACTCTACCCTGCAATTGTCCTCACTAGATTTTTTTATTTTTTTGCGACCAAGCAGGAGAGGGAAGTGCAGTGTATTTTGACTGCACTACTGGATCACTTTCTCACTGCCAGGAACAGGATGAATAAGAGATAATGACTCAGAAATGTGTTCGTTTCACAGGTGCAAAGGTTGAGTTAACATTGTTCACAGCACTGACTGATTCATGACTGGAACGTTAAAGGTTGCAATGATCTAATTCTTCTGTTACTTGTCGTGTGGGCTTGCAAGAAAAGCTTTAATGACCCATCTTGCAAACTCTGAAGAGACAGTCGCAAGATGGTGAGTAAGTGCTCAAAGCCATATAATTACATCCTTTGGATGTTGCGTGGATCAAGGCATCTGCGGGATGATTATTCTTTCATCGTGGCATGCATCACATCGTATCAAAATGAATGGATAGCGAACATGTGGGTGTCGATGGGACTGAATCAAAGCGGCAATAACGTTGCAATAAGTAGAGATTCCTTTGGAAATGGAATTTGTATTCAAGGAGGTGGATGTGTCAGTTTGATATATATATATATATATATATATATATATATATATGTGTGTGTGAAGAGAGAGCGAGAGATCGACAGATAGATAGATAGCTATAGATGTAGGGTGGCACTGTGGTCAACTGATTAGCATGTCGGCCTCACAGTGCAGAGGTGCAGGGTTCGATTCCAGTTCCGGCCTTCCTGTGTAGAGTTTGCATGTTCTCCCTGTGCCTGCATGGGTTTTCTCTGGGTACTCCGGTTTCCTCCCACATTCCAAAAATATGCATGGCACACTAATTGAACACTCTAAATTGTCCCTAGGTGTGAGTGCGAGCGCGGATAGTTGTTCGTCTGTGTGTACCCTGCAATTATCGGGAAACCAGTTCAGGGTGTCCCCTGCCTATTGCCCGGAGATGGCTGGGATAGGCTATAGAATGCCCGCGACCCTTGTGAAGATAAGTGGATCAGCAAATGGATGGATGAATGGATGGATGCCAGGGAGGCTGGCTTTGCCCACTAACCCTTCCAGCTCATTTTTTTTTTATCATTATATTGAAAAGAAAATGTGTGTGTGTGTGTATGTATGTATGTCTGTATCTATATATAGATAGATACACACACACACACGTCATTTTGGGGCTCCTTGGACCCAGACATTTAGAAAATCCTTGGCAAACAGACCCGCATCAATGCATATCAACACCACATTGTGCACATTGATCACTACTCACCCCTCTATATGCCTGGCCATGCAATGTGAACAAAACGGGAAGTCATAAAAATGATCATAATGACATTCAAAATGCCCAAGCTGCGGAAGACCAACCTGAATTTGATTCTAAACGCGACACAATTTGAGCTGCTGGTCACTCCAGACCTCCTTTTACGGAGCGCAAATGAGCATGCACAGGAGCAACATCAAAGCAGATGCCTGCAAGCCAAGCATTTTGTTTGCCTTCCTTTTGATCTGAAGGAGGCAGAAAGGAATGGCCAGCTTGAAAAGTGTCATTACAGATCCTAACGAAGAATGAAAAATATCTTCAAAACAATGACTGGAGAAAGTTTTATTTCTCCAAATATTGACATTGTAAGGCAAAATATCGAGACATTGTTTTGGAGTGTAAATTGTTTTGTTTAGAGCACCGATGTCAAACATACGGCCCGCGGGCCGGAACCGGCCCCCCGGAGGTTCAATCAGGCCCACAGGGTCATTTAAAAGTGAAAAAATGCATAGAGACGCAATGAATATTTTTAATAAGGTGCAATTCATGGAATATCCGCTAGGGGACACACTGTTTTGATCAGAGTAGAAGACAACATTGTTTTGATCAGAGAAGAAGACAACAGCAGTCTGTCTGTCACTGAGACAGACCCAACACAGAAGACGCTATCAAGGACATGTGAATACTTTATTCTTTACACATTTAACAGCAATCTCCTTAGTTTCTAAGGTGTAGGCAGGGATTAAATTTAGATTTTATATGCACATGTGAAAATGGTTTAAAAATTCCTTTCTTTATAAATCTTGTTTAATCTTAAAATGCATTGCTATATTTTCCAATGCCATATTACTTGTTAAAGTTTTGTGCCTTAGTACAATCAGTGGGATCAGGTGCAATCCATATATGTAAATGATAAAAGTAAATTGCACATTTGTCTTGGGAAATCTAAGGTGCTACATGAAATGTTTTGTAAAAAATATGTTCATTAAATTTCAACATTTTCCAAATATTCTTGTGCTTCTTTAGACCAAAACAAAGGAAAGACATGTTACTTTGGTTATTAATAGCAGAGTATGGAAAATTGTAATGGTCCGGCCCGCTTGACATCTACCGAGGCCGTATGTGGCCCACAATGTGAAATGAGTTTGACACCCCTGGTTTAGAGTGAACTTGCACAGCTCCGGAAATGCTCCAAATGATCGGGAACGGTCAGATGAAATACGTGCGTGCTAATTAGACCACAGGAATTGTCCCTCTCTGTCAGCCAGGCTCTCTTAAGTTAATTTGCAACATTTCGGATGGCTTGTGTGCACAGCGCTGAGTCATTGCGGAGTGCACGACATAAATAGCAAGACATAATTTTTGTTACTTTGAAGAAGGGCCATTACTGGTTCAAGTCAAGGCTCTGTATTTTTGTATCACAGTGGAGCAGTTATTGGTGACTTTTGGCTGATGATCACCCTCTACCTCCATTAAGAAGCTACTGTTTCACGGTCTTATCATCAAGAGTATCTTGGATTGAAAGCTCTCCACATTCTCTTCACCAGGCTGAAGTGTAGATGATGTATGTCTCTTTTGACAGTTCTGTTCTTGTTTGCCTTTGGCGATGGGAATGGAGAGCTTGTTTTTCCCAGTGGAGGCAAAAGACGGCTGATGGCTTATTCAAGTGCACAATGCCCTCGCTCAGCTCAACTGATCATTACGGGACTCTGAGTGCTCTTTCACTGCTAAAACAGGGGCCCCAGAAAATGAGCTGCCACCCACATGAGAAATTGGGACTGTAAATGCCAGGCATGTGTTGTGACCCTTTTCAAAATTTGGATGCCAATATGCGGGTCTGTGGCCTTAAGCACACAGACTATAACACAGGATGTTAAGATGTTTAATTAATAATGACATTTTATAAAATGCAATGTGTGTCTACTCAAAATCTAGTTTTTCAAATGACTTCAGTTTTTGCTGCACCAGAAATAGTGTGTGTGTGTGTGTGTGTGTTTTATTTTGCTGTACTAGAATAAAGTGTACAATAACTGCACATCCACTACAGTAGGTGGCAGTGGCGCGCTCATTGCCAGAGAGTGTGCAAGGAATATTAGCTTACTTACAACAATTTTATAGACAAGTGATACTTTTTAAAGTCACGGCGGAGATTTAGGTCGGGTGGGGGACAAAATATTTTCTTTTCCTGGGGGAGGGGAATAACAAAAAATAACTGGGAAAACTGCTTCAACCACAAATTTACATCAGAAATTATTTAAGCAAACCATTTAAAATTGTTTCTGTTCATTTATTGTGTTCAACTCTATTAATGAAAACCAGATGGACGGTGGACGACTGGTTAGCATGTCCGCCTCACAATACAGAGGTCCAGGGTTCAATTCCGGACTTTGAATGCCTTGAGCCTATCAGGATGAACACTAGCGGCACAACTGTCGGAGCACAGGTCGCAGAACAGGTTTTTTAAAATTTATTTTTTAATGCCTTGTTTTGTTTCATTCCTGACTGGGAGCCACTCATGTTAACTGAGTCATTAAAGGAATCAGAGTGCAGAGAGGGAGGCAAGAGCCACAAGATGCTATAGAATCTGCTTTTGAAGCACTACAAAGTCCTGTGCAATGTGTACAATACGGCTACCTAATCACACTCCCGTGATTAGTTTCTAGGACAAGAACAGGCCTCGTCTGGCGTAGCCTTTGCACCTATAATAGATTTGTTGCCACAGTAGCAGATGAGGATTCGCAATGAGCTGTTTTCGACTATTTTCAGGACAATTGGGTCCTTGTGGCATGGCAATACGGCTGATTGAAGTTGCTGTAACGACGCAAAATCCTATTATGTCAAACGGTTAGGTCCCCGACATGCAGACATGCGCTCCAGCATGTGCTCAAACACGCGCACACACACACACACACACACACACACACACACACACATACACACACAGACATTCATATAAAGCACCGGGGTGACCATTGGGATCCTAAATGTCAGTGCACCATAGGTGACAGTTAACGTCTGCTGTGAATTAATTGCATGGGAACTCCTCACTGCCATCAACATTGGTGCTTGTATTGGAAATCCATGTTTCGCGTAAAGACGATTTTTCCTCAGCCGAGCGGACCAGAAAATGTCCCATCAATTATCCTCGAAATAAACCATAACTCATAACCCCACCCGGAGTTATTGAGTCATGTTCCGTCAGTATTGTCATTTTATGGCCATGATATTTGCTTTTTGAGTCAACCTCTCAAAGGTGTGTGGAGTGCTTATCCATTGTGGTCTTGGCTATTTTTAAAGTCCTGTGTTGGCCCTGAATTGTAAGCAATTTGCGGTGTAATGGCGGCAAACTAACGTAATGAAGGAATCAGTGACAAGCGCCGCACCTGTGTGCCATTTCTCATCATTGCTTTCTGGCATCAATGTCACGGGGCGCAGCTTTAGAGTCTCATGGTGACCCGGCCGAATTGCTCAACCCGAGGCTGGATTTGAATTGGCGAGGAAATGACCGAATTTGTTATGTGTGGCAAAAGGCACCCGTGGCGGACTAAATTGAAAGAATAATGGGCCTGACGTCAGGAACGGAATCCAGCACAGACGGCCGCAACATTAATTCATCTGCAATCGTTTTTGATCAATAGCACCAGGGAATGCTCTGAAACATGGTGGGCAATACATCATAAAGTCTAACTCGTTGGGGCTTTTGGAACAGGAATTAATGCGTCTGTGCTTCATCAATGGCTAACAGCTAAACAGTACCTACTATTGTTCATATCAAAGTTCATTTTTTAAAAAATCTTTCTCTTAAAGGGCCTATTCAGACAGTCTATGTTCCTTGAGCAAGATCATAATCAAGTGGTCGCTCATATTTCCCACAGCAAAAACTGTCCGTGAGTCTCACGCTCATACAAATGGTAATTAAAAATAAATAAATAAATAAAACATGCAATCTTCTAAAATCATTTTAAGTGTGTACACTGGCTTGGTGAGTGTATATTTAATCTATTGCCAATTTTCCCTCTATTGTCAATTTACCCTTGTGATTATAACTTTATGTATGCAGTCTTACCTTGCTATTTTGCCACATTTTTTTGCTAATTTTCTTCCTTCTAAGTCAGACTCGTCAAAAGAAAAAGAAAAAAGATCCAGGGCAAATTTGCTTGACAAAAACCAAAACCATCACAATTAGACAGCTCCCCTAATCAACAGCTTGGTATTCTACATTTTGCATTTTCGCTTCACAGTGCTGAGGTTGGAGGTTCGAACCTGCCCTCGGCCTTCCTGTGCAGAGTTTGCATGTTTTCCCTGCGTCTGTGTGGGTTTTCTCCGGGTACTCTGGTTTACCCACATTCCAAAAAGATGGGAAGTGAATTGAACCCTTCATTGTTCCTAGGTGTGAATGGTTGTTTGTCTATGTGTGCCCTGCGATTGGCTGACCTTTTTTTTTTTTTTTTGCCTTGAGCAGTGACGACTCTCAGCCCTGGGGGAAACATCCATGCCAGGCTGCCTCCTGAGACTTAACAAAACTTTAGCATAGCTAAATGTCTGAAAATTATGATCAGTCGTCACAAAGATTCATATGCACATAACTACCGTAAAACATTCCCCCCAAAAAGAAAGAATCAGCACAATGTTTTTGGTTTTATGGAGGTGCTAGTGGTTTTTGTTCATATGAGCTCACGTTTGATGAACCATCCATCCATTATCCGAACCGCTTATCTTCACGAGGGTTGCCTGTGTGCTGGAGCCAATCCCAGATGTCTTCGGGCAGTAGGCGAGGTACACCTTGAACTGGTGGCCAAGCCAGACGAACGCTCACAATCACATCTGGGGACAATATCGAGTGTTCAATTAACCTCCGGCGCATATTTTTGGAATGTGGGAGGAATCCAGAGTACCCACAGAAAACCCACGCAGGCACGAGCAAAAACATGCAAACTCCACACAGGAAGGTTGAAGGCAGATTAGAACTCACGATCTATCCACCGGAAAGCGGATGTGCTAACCAGTCGACCAAAAAACAAACAAACAAACAAAAAAAACAGATTGAGCTTGTTGGTGAAAAATGGACCGAATGATCCCTTGAAGTCTTTCTTTCCCACTTACAGTATATAACGGCATGTATTTTGCCACATCGAGCGGTGCATCTGGACTCCTTCGAACAGCCACGTGACTACCTGTATGCATGAATCTGGGTTCAATTTGACCAAAACAGGAGGAGGAAGCCTGCTATGTGGTTGGCCAGACAGGCGACCCTTGCAGTCACTGGCCAGTGTCACGGCAATATCATGTGATGTGCTGCCTTCGACAAACAGCGGAGTCGTACAACACTCAACATCTCATCTTGTCGGTGATCTTTGAGGTGTTGTGTTAGGGCGATAGCAGCAGAATTATAAACGGGCGGGGCGTTGTGTCTCTGTCATTGTATGGGATAACCAGCTCAATGAATGGTTCAATATTAAATAAGAATTCCTGAATGTTTGCCGTCCACCATACTCCCCAAGAGAAGAGACTTTTTTTCGAAGTCAGTTTATAGAATTTCATGGAAAAAATACGACCTGATTAATTTATGCGGTAATTAAGGTGAGGTTGTTCTGATTGCATTTAGTCGAGCAGAGGACACTTTGCTGTCCCCGACAGTCAATCGACTTCAATCAATGAATCAATCAAAGCCGTTACTACTCAAAAAGGGTACACCTTGCCAACATTGCCTTCGTTTGCAGCAGGATCGAGTATGTGCTGTGCCAAAGCATCGCTTCTCTACCACTTCAGCAGAATCGCGGCGGATGAGCAAATTACAGTGGATTAAATCTACATCTCCTCAGTGTTCGGCTCAGGTGAGACAGCCCCACTTACTCTAGTCCATAATTATGCATACAATTTACAACATGTGGGTGGCTGACAGGAGCATGATTGCAGCCCGTGAACGGGAATGCAGACGAGTTAGGCAACGGTTGATGAAGAACGCCAAAGAAATACTGTATGCTTACAAAAGGTCTGATAAATCCAGGATATTATTTTTCTTTCTTGTTCAAGATATTCAAACAGACGCCACGTCATGACTAACACGTCAGATTGACGCCAGCAGAAGGAAATGAACAACATGCATAATAAAGCAAACGGCTTTCAAAACCAGATTTCGTCTTCTTCCGAGGCTCACGGTGCCAGTTGCTCGCTCTTTCATCTCTTCAATTGGTTGCTGCGTATTTAATGACTGGCGGACTTCCTCGAAGAAAGCACTTTGTTAAAGGCACGGTAGCGCGAGCACAGAACACAGACAGCCGACATCCTCTACGCATCCCCGCAAGTTTGGACTTCACGCTCGTGTGCGTGTGAGTTGTTTCAATTATGAATACTCCATGCACAAGCACATGCTGCACCAATCGCGTGGAAACGGGCCTCCCTTGTGACGCAGGTGAAAACTACGTGTTTGCCATCAAGAGATTATCCGACAAAATGCAGGAGACGTTCAGTTTCCTATTCGTCTAGGTTGTCTTGTCAAATATATTTTGAGATGTGTATAAGCAATAGGTTGATGGTGGTTGCAGTTTTCACACGGAAGGTACACAATTGAGAATATTTGAAGAATTAGACAACGCGAAAAAGGAATTGACAGAACGTCTTGATTGTGTTCCAACTCCAGCTGGAGTGATGGGCGTTTCCCTCCAGCAGGTGAACCTGCACCTCGCTTCCTCATCAAGCCTAGCTTTGTATTTAAAGACTCTCTGTCTTCTCCAATGCCTTGTCAGATTCCCGACCTTGCTTGCTGTTGTGCTTCCAGTGTGATTTTTCTAGAGCTCTCGACACCATTCACAGTCGCTCTCGTTTATTGATCATAGGTCCTTGTTTGTCAGGATTTTGTTATTCTCGTAATGCTCTTTGTTTTATTGGACTTTTGGATATTCCGTTTGTGTATTCTCCGTGTTCTATTGAACCTTGCCTTTGCAAGCGCTTTTGGTTTCATGCGTTGTTTTTCCTGGCACCTTGTAGTAGTAGTAGTAGTAGTAGATTTTATTTATAAGCGCCTTTCAAGACACCCAAGGACACTTTACAATAACAAAAAACACAAAACAATACGGGTTGAGCAGCGGCAGCCAAAACGCGCCAGCGTTCACTCAATGTGACCAGTGATTTCAGTTTATACTCTGTCGGTGTGATTGTCTTTCAAGATTTTTGTAATCTCACTTTGCTTTGAGCCTGCATTTTTGGAATCCTAAAATATTTTCAGTTCAGGTGTGTGAAAAGGATAGCTCGTGGAGCCACATTGTGTCAGTATTTTTATTTTTTAAACGGGGGCTAGCGCCGGTCACCCAAGTTTGTTCTTTCTGTCAGCGAATAATCTTTACAATCACATCAATAAAACATTCAAGCATTGACGTTGGGGTTCTCCGCCCTGCAACGTCTAATCATTGTGGCATTTGAGTGTCAAGTCCTCGAGTGACATTCAGAGCCACTTGGCAAAGGTCTCAGCTTGAAAGATCGCCTTAAGACGTTATTTGACACCAGACTACTTTAATGAAGACGCATTTTCGAAAACAAATGTGCTCTGACTTTAGCGAATTGAAAGCACACACACAGTCAGCAGACCCTTCATTGGGTACACACGGGGGTTGGGGGGCTTCAAGTAAATTCCTTCACTTGTGAAAGTACCTGTATCTGTATGAAAGCATGGATGATGATCGTGTCACAAGCAAGCGTGCGTGTGTGAAAGGGCTGACACATCTAACAGAATGCCTCGATGTCACAAATGTGCTAATTAGGACATTATGTCACCCAGCAGTGGTTTGCAACTTTTCAATCAAGTGTTGAGAAAAGCTGCAAATAATTGGAAGCAATGAGTTACAAGTGCCTAGTGATAGGCAAAATGCTACCTATTGAGAAACCACCATGTATTTTCCCTACCAGAGGAAATGAACATGAGAACCGAAATGACTAATGAGCCAAAAAAATTAATAATAATAAAGCATCAATACGTTATTTATGTTTTTAGTCCATATTTTTCCATAAAGTATTTGTCAAAGGGTAACATTCTGAAGTTTTAAAGGCAGCGTGGCAACTGGATGGCATTCAAAAAAAAAAAGAGAACATCTGCCATCAAAACGTGCCTTGCATTGCGACAACATCACCCAAGCTCACACATCACCGTCATAGAAAAAAACAAACAAAAAAAACCACCATTGCACCAATTTGAAAGCGTACCGTCAGAGAGGTCATTTGCAAAAAGGAGTTAACAATGATGTTTATGTGGATAATTATAGTAATTCACCGCTGGCCAGAAAATGTGCGCTTGGGCATTAAACGCTGAACAAAATGTTAAAAACAAAATGTGTTCCGCTTGAAAGCGCCTTACACCAATTGAATATTGTCAATATATGCACTCTATCAAAACAGATTTGCATTTCATACTCTGTAATTATATAAGTTATCATGAACCAAGTCTTACATTGTCATGATTCGGTTTAGGGACCAACAGGTGGCACTGTAGGGCTCCCCCGGCAGTGCACACCTGTTGGTCATAACTAATTAAGGCTTTAAAAGGACTCCCAGCCCGAACACTGTGTCGGGTCATTGTTGCTCTTGCTACTGTCATGTGTGTTGCTGTTTGCTCTTAGTTTCTGTCATGTTTAGTTCATTGTTATGTTTTAGCTTTAGTCATGGTTTTTGTTTGATACTTTGGACTTTGTTTGTTTTGGATGTAGTTTTCTTTGTTTTAAATACAATTCTTCAAATACACCCTTCTCCTCCCTCCTGCCTGCTTTTTGGGGTCCACCACCACCTCGCAACGTGACATACATAAGCATTGGACAGACACAGACAATAAAATAAAATAAAATCAATCACACAAACAAACAAAACATCCAGCATGTTTGCAGGTTCACTTGGAAAGTTTGTGATGTGATGATTTCCAAACAAAAAGAGATTGTCTACTGAAAGCAATGGGAGTAGGGAAAAAAGTGTCGTCATTGTTCTGGGGCTTTTATTTAACCGCCTCACCACTTAATAGCCATGAGAGCAGGCTTTGAAATAATTATCTGTGTGAGTCTTGTCTGATTTGCATCAATGTCCAACCAGTCTTTTCGCGTCTGAATAACAATTTACGCATCTTGTTGCCTCCTCCAAACCGATGTCATCGTTGATTTTTGTTTGGAGGATTATAATAAACTACATATTGTTGAAAGAAAAATAAACGCTGTGATATGTTTTGCATTAATATGAGGCTGAACATAACTTCTTACAGTCTTCAGCTTCTTATGTCATTTCCAAATAAAAGATACCTGTACAATGGGCAATTGTAGGATCAGAGGTTTCGGAGTAATGGTATTTCAGAAAATTCTGGACATCTGAAAGCAATTATATTCCCTCATTATAAAAGAGATGCAGTACACCTTTCGGCACAGTCTGTGAGTAAACCATCAAAAATGATAACGGTTGTTCTTGACTAGCTCACAGGAGAGGGGGAATGAATTGTATATGTCAACAAACATCGTAACCCTACTAATTTTCTGGATGTAAACGACAAATTTTAACAAAATGCTTTTTTTCTGGTATATACCAGACCCTAAAATTTAGCGTGTACTAAAAATGCACATGACACAGCAGCTAGCTTCTCACGAGTTTACTGTCTCTGACCACCAGAAACATTTCATAGGTAGAAAAGAAATGTCAGCTAAATCCATAAAAACATCAACGCAAAGCTTTGATTCGACCTACAAGCACCATACATGTGGAATGGTCATGATAATAGTGTGTTGGTATTGAGTGATTGAAGTTAAGATACGTTACATATTTCCTGAGGCATTTACTTACACTGCAACTGAATGACACTCGAAGACAGCACATTGCTCTTTGTAGATAACACACACACAGCGTAGCTGAGAAGAGTTAAGAGGCATTGGGGGCTGCAAATCTTTTTTGAGGCGCACTCGGAGCTGTATTTTTGTTCTTAACAGGTTATTTACCGTATTTCCCGCACTATAAGGCGTTTCGTAATATAAGGCGCACCTTAAATGTTTTCATGTATAGGGCGCACCACATTATAAGGCACATAGAATAGAAGCTGCAATAGTGGCTGCAGTTGTGTTTGCATCCACAAGATGGAGCCACGCTAAAGTGAATACAATACAATACAATACAATACAATACCATAAAGTGTCATTTATATAGAGCTTTCACAGCCGCTGCAGCTGTTACAAAGCGCTCTGCTCAACATTTAGAATACTACGTCCAAGAAATCAGAATATCGATCCATATATAAGGCACATCGTTTTATAAGGTGCACAGTTGGCTTTTGAGGAAATTGAATGCTTTTAGGTGCGCCTTATAGTGCGGAAAATACGGTACAACATTCTTAGCTTGTTTAAAAAAAAAGACGAGACAAAAAAAATAGAATAAATAAGTAATCTCTCAAATTTTAGGGGTGCTAAGATTTAATTTCGGGGTGGTCGAGCACCCCGCCCAAAATGGGATGGGAACACTTAACTGCAGTTGATTTGGTTTGCATTGGCATTTACTTGGAAAACATATTGGTGGGAGGTGAACTGGCTCGTCATCGTGTGGAACTGATATGGACTGTTTTCAGCGTTTTTTGGCCACGACATTCATCAAAGGAGAAGTATCTGTGCTTGGTGGTTGCGCCTTCTCGGCAGCACGCCTGTACCAGCACAGATTTTGATTGGGAGGAATGACGGCGCCATTGACTGTCGGTGCTGGACAGACCTGGGGTGCTTGTTTTTTGCGCCTGTAATGGGCAGCATTTTTCACAACCCCGTTTTGTTCAGTGGAGAAGTTGGCGCTGTTGGACAGTCGGCGCTGGTGCGGCTGGATGGATGGCTGCTGAATGAGGATGAGGAGAGAGGAGCGTCGGCGCAGAGTGCCGATGCGTATTTGGAACCGAGAGTCGCCGCTTGGAATTGAAATGGATTTCCATGGGACATGAGAAGTGAACCAATCTCTTTTTTCGTCAATGGATGCTACAGCTTCTTGTTGACTTTGAAACTTAGCTTGTCACCGACGTGTGCACATTTTGAGCATGACGTCTCTGATCCACAGGTTAAAGGACACTATGATTCTCTCCTCTTTCATCTCAAACTGCTTCAAACAACAAAGCGTGTGACGGAAAAGTGGTTAGGACTGCATGACTGTCCGTGTTTTATGTTATGTTTTGTGTTTATTATTTTTTTAACTGTTTTGTTAAGTGCTTTGTTACAGCTGCCGCTGTTATGAAAGCGCTATATAAATCAGCATGTATTGTATTGTATTCTATCTAGTGCTGAGTCAGTGTAAAAAGTGACGTTTAACTTCTGGCATCATTTCTTTATATAAATGTGTTATATGTTTTTATAAGGGGGTGTGATAAGCTGTCAGTGCTCCTTCAGACTTGTAAAATGGCAAGATGAAGAAGTTTCAACATACTATTGATGTCTAGCTCCTCTGACATCTGTGACCAGGGGAGGTGGGTGATGATGACGCGGATCATGTGTCTGTCGTACTTTGTTTACCGAACTGTCAGCCAGGAAGGACACACAGGTTCAATTACCCGCAGAGCACCGAGCTGAGGACAACACAATTCAAAGAGAGAGAACATATTTGAAGACCGATGTCAACATGACCAGGTGAGCGTCATTTTTCTTTTAAACATATATTCCAAAAAACTGCTGCACTCACACATAATCGTGATAGCGGTGGCTGCGTATTTGTCCTATTCTGCCTCTTCCATGTGTCGCTGAGTGTGGAAATGACAGGCTTATACGGCAACTTTACCACCCCCAACTTCCCCCAGCCATACCCTGATAACACATACATGGTGTGGAACATCACCGTCCCACAGGGCCACAGGGTCAAACTCTACTTCACCCACTTCAGCATTGAACCCTCAAACCTGTGCGAATACGACTACATTCAGGTACGGTCCTCTTACTCAATTTGATTGTTGGCTAGAAGTGCCTTGACCCTGTCTAAACAGGTTTTGGCAGAGGGGAATGATACCGTGAGGTTCTGTGGAGAAGAAGAGAAGAACGATGAAAGCGCCCCAAGGAACACCGTCATCCTGTCAGCCGGCAACCGCATGTCAGTGGTCTTTAGGAGTGACTACTCTAATGAGGAGCGATTCACTGGCTTCCAAGCATTTTACACCTCGGAAGGTGATGTCAAATAGTGACACTTTTTTTCCTTTTATTTATTTATTTTTGCTTAAGGCACAGATTTGCCTGAATCTGGCTGTTTCCTATGACATGGGTCAAATTAGCAATTATAAAACAGCCTCTTCAAAAAATAAAAGCTTACCTTTAAAATTGAGCTTGAGTCTTAACACATACATTTTCACTTTTATTAATTCGTTACAGAAACAATATGGAATAAAAAATAAATAATTTCAAATGACAACTCTGCTCTATGTAAATTAAGCAGATTAAAGAAAATACAATACTCAAAAGCAGTCTATAAATACACGTATGTAGTTGTTTTTAAATATTCAACTTTTAAAGTGCAGAGTACATTAAAAAACACACCATGAACATTACAACTGCGTGTGCAAAAATGTATATCATCAAATCAAAAATTCCCCTCCATGAGCCGTCACTTTACCGTGGTGGAAGGGTTTACGTGTCCCAATGATCCGAAGGCTAAACTGTCTGGGGCTTTATGTCCCCGCTATGGTCACCCACGCTAAACAGGTCCTAGGTGAGGGACCAGACAAAGCTCAGAGACACCTTCTGATGAATAAAATTATTGGATGGAAAGGTAAGTGGAGCCATGTCGGTAACCTGCTAGCTATTTAGCTAGCCGCCGGTTAGCCACTGGATTAGCGAGCTGTGTGCTCGTGTTCATGATGAGAAATCGTTCCTGAGTCCAAATTCTGTTCCTTACACGATATTTATTGAGGTAGATCCTTTGAAACACATTAATTGCATGTATTTACCAGCCGCTATGCCCGTTTCCACTTGTGTGTTGACATATTTCCGTGACATTCAGCGATTTTACATTAAAATTAGTTTGTCAAAGGATTGCACTCAACTGGGAATAGTATCCTGACTGGTCCACCATATTCATATAGATTGTTAAAATAAATCAACGTTCTCCAAAGCCATAATGATACACTCTCGTCCTTGATATTTAAACTCAGTAATGTCAGTATAACAGACTTTACATCACAATCAATGACGACAATTTAATCGTTTCATGAGGATGGCGCACAAACCACCTGTGCTCATTAGTTCAGGCTCAAAGCGGAAATGACCTCCATCACGACCTGTCTTGTTATTCAGCTAAGTTTTGAGTCCAATTTAAATTCCCTCGAATTGGACATTACAAAAAAATGCCAAAAGACAACCTGGCAACTTGCTGTAGCCTTGACCCACAACCTCCCTTTAACACCAATCTCATACAATCAATTGGAGCATGGAGCATGACCTTTACCCTCTGATTGTCTTTTGCAGACATCAATGAGTGTCGGTCCAATATGCACGAGGACAGAATGTGCGACCATTTCTGCCACAATTACATTGGTGGCTATTACTGCACATGCAGGCCAGGATATCTTCTCCATCTCAACAAAAGATCATGTACAGGTGAGCGAGAGGAAGTCACATTCTATACGTCATCACGAGACATTAATTTGACAAAAGCCGCTAAAAAAATGATCTTGCAATTAATTACCATACAAAATTAAGTCATTTACTTTGCTGTAGTAGTGTCACTGATGGTGTACACTGGAACGTCAGGTTTCTGCTGAATTCAAAGAGATTAGTGTATATTACTTAAACAAATGTCATTTGTTGACATTAGTTGCTTATTTTGATTAGTCTGAACTTTTTCATGTGATCTGATTCTGTGTGTTTTGCCACTTAATTGAAGTGGGGGGGGGGGGGGTTGACAGTGACATTCAAGAACAACATTTGGTTTTATTGAAAGTAAAATAAAGACAGCAACCCTTTTGACTTCACATAATTATTTTCATTTGAAAAAAAAGTATTTTCAGGATTTTACTCAACAGTAATACATGTTTTAATAATTTCTGAAATACAGGCAGTCTCACTTCGAATGCGGTGACATCAAAACTCAACATGTATAATATACATTGATAATAAATGAAACAATTACATTTTGCGACCTGCAGTCACACAAAGTGATGTAACTGCATGTAATCACATTTTTTTAACATAGTGTTAACAAAGCGATGTAGATAACACTGTCAACTGAACAGTGTGCTCAACAAACATTCATATTTTTGTTTTTAGCTGACACAACCTCGAAATATTGACATCTTGACAGATTGACATCTTGAAAAAGCATCTCTCTCTCCCTACGCTTGGTCTTCATGGACATGTGATTCCTAATCTGCTGAAAATGATGATGTCATTCAATCAATGTAATGCTGTCATATATCCATCCATCCATTTTCCGAACCGCTTGATCCTCACTAGGGTCGCGGGGGGTGCTGGAGCCTATCCCAGGCGTCTTCGGGCAGTAGGCGGGGGACACCCTGAATCAGTTGCCAGTCAATCGCAGGGCACACAGAGATGAACAACCATCCACGCCCACACTCACACCTAGGGACAATTTAGAGCGTCCAATCAACCTGCCATGCATGTTTTTGGAATGTGGGAGGAAACCGGAGCACCAGGAGAAAACCCACGCAGGCCCGGGGAGAACATGCAAACTCCACACAGGGAGGCCGGAGCTGGAATCGAACCCGGTACCTCTGCACTGTGAAGCCAACGTGCTAACCACTGGACTACCGGGCCGCCCGCTGTCATATATAATAAAACAAATTCTTCAATTGTGTTAATGAACAGGTTGGCTCTTTTTTAAAATCACAGCGATGGGTCGCACACACTCCGTCAGGGAGTAAGTTTAAGAAAATGTACAGAGAGATTCCGGATGCACCCGTGTGTGAAACGCTTCAAAATTAAGTTAAACACAACAAATCGAGACTGGAAACCGACCAAGTTAACATACTCATAAAAAAAAACTACTAGACATCACAACTGCCACTACCAGTCCAGAAAAGATGGCCCCCTCGCACTCTGCCAATTCATCATAACTGCACAGTCTATTTGTGAGAGATTTCGATTTCCATTCCAGCGGGCAGGTGCTGATAGATTTGACAGTCAAATTGCATGAAGCATTTGATCTCTGCCAAACTGCCAAAAGACACGGCTAATTAATGTTGACTCTCCCGTAAGAGGCAACTTTAAATCGATATTAAAAATTGATACCTGTGTGCAACACTAATAGTGTGCTGACATGAAGTAATGCATCATAATTACTGATTTGAGTACGTTGACTTGATCGTTATTTGCTGGAGGAGAAAGAAGGGAGATAAAATAAATCAAGCAATGAATCGGTAAAAAAAACAAAAAAGATTATCTGTCCACAGATTTTACGAATTATATCAATTACTGCCTCTTTGCAACAATCATTTGTATTGTTCGGGACAACATCTGCACACGAGCTGCGTCACTAACTAAATTTAATGAATGCCATCAATTATGGCGCCAAGAGGAGCCAATTGAAATATATATATTTATTTTTAAAAAAGCAACAACTTATTTTTTGTTTTTCAAAGCAACATAAGTCAAAGAAACCAGGCTTCTACATTACGAGATGTTTCTATTTTAAAGGCTGGAACGCTGTTGGTCTGTCATCTTTTTTTATTTTAACCAAGTGGTTGGCTACTTATTCAGAAAACAACAGCGGAGCTACTCTCTTTCTGTCTAATATACTGTGCTTTCCTCTGATTTCTAAAGGCACATCATTAGCCTAACAGCATGAATGGCCAAATTCATTTTTAATCCAGTTGTTACCAAATCAATAAAAACACCAATGTACTATCGACAAATTGTTTTATTTGGTGTTCCGGAAATGTGGAAATATAATACATTTCTTCGGAAAGCGATTTACATAGTACTCAAAGACACTTGACAACAAGAATCAAGAAATACTAAATAAACAGTATTTCTTGATTCTTGTTGTCAAGTGTCTTTGACATAAAAACATACCATTTCTAACAGAATACACATATTTTTCAAAACACACAAACGTCAAGAAAAGTGGCGGCATTCTGGATGTACAGGTATTGTTGTCACAATTGGTGTTTGTGTGTGTGTGTATACATATACTGTATATATATCAGGAGTTTGCATGTTTTCCCCGAATCTGCGTGGGTTTTTCCCGGGTACTCCAGTTTCCTCCCACATTCCAAAAACATGCATGCCAGGCTGATTGAACACTCCAAATTGTCCCTAGGTGGGATTGTGAGCCTGGATGGTTGTTTGTCTATGTGTGCCCTGCGATTGGCTGGCAAACGGTTCAGGGTTTCCCCCGCCTACTGCCCTAAAACAGCTGGGATAGGCCCCAGCACACCCGCGACCCTTGTGAGGATAAAGCGGATTAGAAAACGGATGGATGGAAGTATTGTGAACACAAATGCAACAGATGTGGCAGTATGTTGTATGGTGTATTTCAACAGTGCCTTGCCTCAGCTTGATGTCGACCAACCTGTCAGGACATCTGGCAAGTCCAGGCTACCCGAGCCCGTATCCACCCATGAGTCTCTGCAACCACACCATCGCTCTTCCAGAGGGCAACGAAATAATCCTGGACTTTATGGAACCTTTTGACATAGAAGGACACCCAGATGTCCCTTGTCCATATGATATGTTGAAGGTCAGTTATGAGACTTGTAAGCAGTGACCCAACAACGAATTCGTCCTCATGCATTTGTAGGCAGTATGTAGCTGCCTTCTCCCCGCTAAGGTGATGTGCTGTTGGGCCAAATCACCCTCAATACTTGTTATTTGGTAGATTTCGACGGCCGGACGAGAGTATGGACCATACTGCGGATCGGCAAGGCCAGAAAGCATCCAAAGCGGAAGTCACCAAGTCCACATTGCATTTAGGTCAGACTCGAGTGGGAAAAACAAAGGATGGATGATCAAGTACACGAGTATCAAGTCTCCGACCCTTGCTTAAACCAAAACTCAAGTGTGTAGATGAATAAAAAATAGCAAAGCCTACACTAAACGTCTTCTTATTAATGTAATTTAGACACAACCATTTTTGGAACAGTGACATTTTTGTTGCACAGTATTTCCCTGATTTTAAGGGAATAAAGAATGCAATCCTGAGATCACATTCAACCCTTTCATGCACCCTGTAATCTCATAAAATGACAAGCCGTCCACTGTAGTAACCGCTGTCCCTGAATTGGTTAAAATAAAATGTCTCATGAGGTTCCGTGATTGGACAGGCTTTGTTGATAAACAGTACCATAGTAATTCCTCAGTACGAATGAGCTGATCAAATAGCGCTTTCGCTAAAGACAGACGTATTGAATGACTAATCAGTTCAGTGAAAAAAAGAAAGTGTCGAGGAACCAAGGATCTGTCAAAGCTACTCCTTTAACCTTGATATGTATGCAGTTTCTTCCTACCTAATTCCATCTGTACTTTTCTGTCAAAACGGTTATTGTAGGGTGCTCCACGACCATGAAATTGCTTCTAAGTTGGCACTTTTGTAATTGCTTGCTGGCATTTTATGCATCTCCGCCCAGCAAGTGTGGTTAAAGGGGCACACTTTAGAGTGGTGAGGAGCCAAAGAAGCACCCTTGTGTTGATTTACTCAATTCTTTTCATGACTACAGTCACGTAGAATTAGGCTGACATGATGACAAATTGGTTATGTTATGAGTCATTTTGGCTGAGAAGAAGTCAATACAATTTCCGTATTTTCCGCACTATAAGGCGCACTTAAAAGCATTGTATTTTCAAAAAAAACAACAGTGCGCCTTATATACAGTATATATATATGGATCAATATTGTTATTTCTTGGACGTAGTATTTTAAATGTAAAGCACGTTGTTGCAGCTGCAATGGTTGTGTAAGCTCGATATACATAAAGCTGTATTGTATTGTATTCCCTTTAGCATTGCTCCACCTTGTGGATGCATAACGCAACCACAGCCACTATTGTCGCTTCTTTTCTATGCGCCTTATAATGCTGTGCACCCTATATATGAAAACAGTTTTAAAATAGGGCATTCATTGAAGCCTTATAGTGCGGAAAATACGGTACTCAAAATAACCACAAACCCTGCAATCCATGGCAACACGTTACAATAAAACATTCATTATTTTGTTAATTAGAATATACGGTATTGTTACTGTACTTAAACAAAAATCATAATGAGATTTGATGCGATGGTTAAAGAAGCTCTAACAAGACAAAACAACGGAGACGTGCAAGTATTTATCTTTTATAAGATAAGAAAACTCAATCAATCTCAAGTTAAAAATAAGTTTTAAAAAAGTGGGCAATGTGGATGTGTGCAATTGTATGTGTGTGTCGATGAGGGGGTTGTAACCTCTGCTCTCCCAACTGAACCTCCTGCCACCCCTTCAACACCCCATGAACTATTTAGAACCTCCAGTGGGCCCACATGATAAAATGATTGCTTTCACAACAATAAACAAGAACAACAAAAAATATCTTTAAAGTCCTCTGCCATGGTTGGCCACAATGCGAACAACACATTTGCACCCTCAGACAACACTGAATTCAATACGATAGAAAAGTCGAATCCCGACACAATGGGCTCCTCCCGCAGCAGCCCAGTCGGATCTAATTCCACAGGAATTACGCCCACCATGACACGCATTAAGATGTGGTGCGGTAGCATGCTGACAACTTGCTTCTCGTCTGCATCATATGTGTGAATGTATTGACAAAATACAAGCAGGGTTCCACTGATTAAAAATGACTTTTTCTTTTTCATTTTTCTGACTGGCCTCGACAGTAATTCTTTTTTTTTTTTTTAATTCCAGACAAACACACTGCAGGTTGACTTTCAAGACATTCTAATTAATAAAAGATTCGCCTCATATAAAACAATCAAAAGTGAATTGTAGTAAAATAATTGTGAAAAGTGAAGGGGCAGCATCATAAAAAAAGTGTTTTAAGATGAATATGAAAAAGGGAACAAGTATTTGCAGAGCTATACTTTCACCTTGTGGTGTTTAACAGCTATTTATGGAATGAATAAGGCCTCGGGATATTTTCATCCATCCATCCATTTTCTGTTTTATCCTCACAATGGTCACGGGGGGGCGCTGGAGCCTTTCCCAGCCATCTTCGGGCAGTAGACCGGGGACACCCTGAACCGGTTGCCAGCCAATCGCATAGCAAACAAAGACAAACAACCATTTGTACTCACAATCGCACCTTGGGATAATTTGGAGTGCCCAATCAACCTGCCATGCATGTTTTGGGAATATGGGAGGACACCGGAGTACCCGGACAAAACCCACACAGGCATGGGGAGAACATGTAAACTCCGCACAGGAAGGCCGGACCTTGCACCGTTGCACTGTGAGGCCGACGTGCTAACCAGTTGTCCACCGTGCTGCCCCCCTAGTGATATTTATCTGCAATTAATTCTATTTGTGACGGGTATTCGTTTACATCTTTCCAATGTTTGCAACGAGTTATATGTCCGTTCAGTGGCAACAGCTAAATCTTGACACTTTTCCTCACAATCACTGGTACGCTTCAGCGGTCTCCTGTCACGTCACCCACGATGCCTTGAACTGTTACGTATTATTTGACTTCTTAGCATATTTTTCCATCCAAATTCGGTCAAACGTCTTGATTGTTTTTCCTTATTGGCAGTAACATACCAAATACAAATGTGAACAGGAGCAATTCTCGCTGTGTGCATTTGAGCGGAAGTCAAGAGTGAGAGTCTCAATGTTCACACACCGTACTGCGAACGTCACACGTGTCTAAATCCTTATGAAGCAGCACATAGTGACCTCGGTATGTGTAAGTCATGTGAAAAATCTAATGCACTGTCATGTGTGTTCACTGGAGAGAAGATCATGTCCGACATGACTCACATGGACCGGCATCACATGTCTCCCAAACCGATACCCACGTTTCATAACCAGGGGACAGAGCGGCAGCCTCACGCTGGCTTGACATAAGTCAAAGATGAAGCGGCATCTTTGTTACCCACGATTGGCGGCTGGGCGCGTGCAATGAAGCTTGCATATATGGAATAAAGAACATCTTATCTTGTCTAACTTTTTATTAGGAAAATGATCAATTAATCTGTGCGCTACAACGCCATCTCAATATATTGTCACGACTTGCACACTGTATCTTAGAAGTTATTTTGCCCACCGACGGATCTCGTTCCACATTGCTATCACTCAGTCGTTCAGCCATACTACTTTGCACAGAAACCTGACAAGAAAAGTTACAAATGATCTGCCTCTATTGCCACAAAATTGCAAACGTTTGCCTCACAGTCTAAGTTCGGAGTTGGACTCTTGGCTCAGGCCCTTCTGCGTGCAAATGTTATTCTGGTGCTTGAATGGGTTTTCTCTTGGCGCTCTGTTTTCCTCCCACATCACAAAATTCTGAATGTTAGCTGAAGTGAAGACACTAAAAAGCCCATCGGTGCGAACGGGGGTGTCAGAGCTCGTCTACGGGCCCTGACTGGCAGGTGAACAGTCCACGCTGTACACCAAATCTTGCTGGAATAGAGCCCCAGCTCACCCATGACTTTAATGAGGACAGAAAACGGATGATTGGAATGGAGCTCTCTACGGACGAGTGGGGTAATAAAGGGCCAGTTACCAGAATATCACAACAAAGACTCTTGATACTTAAAGGATTACTGGCTTCTGTCAAGAAATCAAGAAAACCAGAACATTACATCTCCGTCTGAGTCTCTGAGCTCCTTTTTTTTCCACATTAAAACCCAACAAGGTAACTGTATCCATGTCATAAAGTGGATCCGCAGCGATTCAAAATGTACCCGCTCATATCAGATGACGACAGTTGGACGTTAAGCTTCAAACAAATGCACGTGAGGTTTGTTTCGCAGCAGCTCGTTTATCATCCAAATAAGGAATATCTGTGATTCAAACGGCAGACCTTTGATTAAAAAAAAACCCCAAAACAAATTGTGCAAAGCCCTCAGCTTCTGCTTGAGGCAAAAGCATTGAAGTGATTTGAAAGTTGTACCAAATGCTACAAACACCAACCTTGTTGACATTTATACAAAATCCAG
Organism: Hippocampus guttulatus; assembly: GCF_054856545.1. Lineage (NCBI taxonomy): Eukaryota > Metazoa > Chordata > Actinopteri > Syngnathiformes > Syngnathidae > Hippocampus > Hippocampus guttulatus. The sequence goes on along the minus strand of NC_141261.1, from coordinate 11,200,855 downwards.
CGGTAAAAATGGTATCGGCAACCCAGCGCGAATTCATTCTGCTGGCCCTGAAGCGGTCAGCGAAAGCTCTTTGAAGTCTCTGCTCTGGTAAGGTAACAGACTATTTTCCTCTTCGAGGCAGTGTGGCTTTGCTCTCCTCGTCGTTCTTGTCATTAGGCGGCAGGCTGCTGTCCCTCTGCGCCATGTTGCCCCTCATAGACTGCACGGCCTGGATCTGCTGAAGCCGTCGTTTGAGCTCCGACTCGCATTCTTGAAGCAGCGTCGATGTCCTGACTTTGTCCCAGCCGAGCACCTGCTGCATAGCTTCCGCCCCTTTGGCCACCACCATCTTAACACAGAAAGCGTCACGTTTTAATGGAAAGTCCTCAGCAATAACTCAAAGCAACCTCTCAAGTTGGACGTGCCTGAAGTTGTACGATTTGTAAATTGGCCAACACACCGCGAAAGGATGTATTTGGTGCATGTTTTGCCTTTTCAAGAAACAAAAGCTCCTTTATTGGCTGCACTGGACCTTCTTGCTTTGCTACAATTGGATTTACATCAAAATGCTCTAAAGTAACGAGTTTGAAGCTGCGTTGGGAGAGACGCTAAGAAAACCCAGCAAAGGAAGGGAATGAGGACTTTTTTTTTTTTTTTTTTTGCCAATGCTAAACTTTTGAAAACTCATTTCGGACACAGCACTGATGAACCTGCACACCCAGTGAGCGACGAGAAGTGATGTAGGATACCCATAAAGTTTCACTGCAGCCTGCCTGGAATCACAGCTGAGCACCCACTCCAAATTGTACCTCGCAGTATCACATCAGTTTTTGAGAATTGGAAGGTATAAGGCTTGAGTGCTCACATCGGTAAAACAAAAATGGACACAATAACATATTTTATGATGGTAACAAGCGCCCCGGTAGTCCAGTGGTTAGCACGTCGACTTCACAGTGTAGAGGTACCGGGTTCGATTCCAGCTGCGGCCTCCCTGTGTGGAGTTTTGATGTTCTCCCCCGGCCTGTGTGGGTTTTCTCCGGCTACTCCGGTTTCCTCCCACGTTCCGAAAACATGCGTGGCAGGCTGATTGAACACACTAAATTGTCCCTAGGTGTGAGTGTGAGCGCGCTTGGTTGTTCGTCTCTGTGTGCCCTGCGATTGGCTGGCAAGCGGTTCAGGGTGTTCCCCGCCTACTGCCCGAGGACGGTTGGGATAGGCTCCAGCACCCCCCGCCACCCTAGTGAGGATTAAGCGGTTCGGAGAATGGATGATGGTAACAATTTGACTGTCTAAATCAGGGGTGTCAAACTCATTTTTTGTCACGGGCCACTTCGGAGTGACGGCTTCCCTCGGAGGGCTGGTGCAAAATCTCAAGGTTATTTATTACCCATGACAATTCAACATTTCGGTACAGATTTCAGCAAGAATCATGAAAGTTGACACACATGATTTGTTCCTGCGGGTCACATAAAATGGCGTGGGGGGCCGGATCTGGCCCCCAGGCCTTGACTTTGACAACAGTGGTCTAAATGATTCTTTCCATTTCCATTCCAGTACAAGTGTGTGTTCAACCTCAACCAGGTTGCACAAGATTCCACGTGACTGAATTGCACATTTAGTGTAAATAATCAAGACATTTTGTACACAATGCAACGACCCTTTATAATCACACCCCCGTGTTGATAGAAAAAGTTTAGTCAAGTTGTGTTTAGTGACACAACTTAATTGTATTCAAAACGCCCTTGCGTAAGTTTAGAATCACGGACATTTTAAACGAGGAACTAAGTGGATTAGGTTCCTTAAAATGGCACTGCATAGGGACAGAATCTTTAATTATAAACAATGAGTGCCTTGCACATTCTAGACAGAATAATGAGCTTAGTTATAGCCACACACACATTGTTGTGCTATGGCAATACATAAAGCTTGTCATTGCTCAAGGAAGTTCAAAGAAATGTGCAACGGGAAGACAGTGTGTTACCTGGAGATCTTCAGTGGACAGCCTGGTCTCTGGGCTTGTTTTGCCTTTCAGGACCATCAAAGTCCTGGAAGTGAATCCACATGCTTGATCCACCTCCATCCCGTCAAGAACATCGGCACCTACAGTAATTGCAACACAAAGAGAATTATTAGTCGCTCTGGGAGGTTCTTTAACTCCCTATCCTTCAAGGGGATCAGACTATTCAACTGGAACAATAGTTCCACCTAGTGGGCATCAGTATGACTTCACTAAAATAAAAGCAGTAAACTTTGATGATCCGGTAATAACAAATAGACTCAATGACAGTCTATTGCAGGGCGCTGACAAAACTATCACGAATGGGAAAATAAACAGAGCTATTTCAACCATGGTTGCCAGCCAATTACAGAGCACTTAAAGAATCACAATCACACCCAGGAACAACTTAAGAGTGATCAATTGACCTTTTGTCAATGTATTTGGAATGTGGGAGGAAACCGGAATATCCGGGGGAAAACCCACGTAAGTATGGGGAAAACATGCAAACTCCACATTCGGAAGGCCGAAGCTGATTTCCACCAAGACCGTAAGGCAGTTGGGTTAACCACTAAACACATGCTGCCCGGTTGTGAGTTTTAAGGGAAAGTCATTTTAAAAAGGGGCTACTTTCAACGTACCTCCCTCGCTTTGCCGCCTGGCCTCCTCCTGTGGCTGTCCGTCTTCTTTCTCTGCTGCTTTGAGAAAGAGTTGGAGCAACTCCTTCGATTGCCTCTCTTCCTCCCGACGGTCCAAAACCCTCTGCAGTGTTTCCTGAAGATTCTCTGTCTTCTTTTCTTGGAAGCCGAGAGCAGAAGCTAGCTCAGGGCAGGGGACGCCCACTAAGCACTGGAACAACATATGACTCTGATTTTACATAAAGTATTCATTTAGATGACAAATAATGGCAGACACTGTTTAGATTGGCTTTTACAGATACCTCAGAGAGAAAAATGTACTTCCTCTTTGATGAAAAAAATCTAGACACACACATGCACACAGATATATATATATAAACACGAACACACACACACACACACACACACACACACATAGATAGAGTGACAAACAGAACTAGATCTGGCACCTCTAAGTCTTCCTCACACATGAGGATGATGCTGGCCAGGTCCCGTTTCAGCTGCAAGGCCAAGTCCAACCATGATGCACTACCATGGGCTGCATCCACAGTGTCGCTCTCTAGCATCACAGAATCTCTCGCCATCCACGCTGTGCCACCATCAACTACGACGCGAGGCATAAAGAGGTGCACAGGACGTTACTCCATAAAAAGAAAAGAAAAAGAAGACATATACATCTAAAAAAGAAAACGGAAAAAAACTTTTTTTTAGACCAAATCAAATATGCTCACCTCTGCGAAGCGGCGACCATGTTTCCTTTTCATGCAGCAGCATGAACTTTGTGTTTAAGGGCAAACACCAAAAGTAGGCCTCGTCCTCAACTATTGTCCCATCGTCTTCTAAGACCACTGTCACTGGGTCATGTGGTGTGAAGCCAAGAAACTCACTTCCTGAAATGATCGGAGTTTGATTATGTTACAGGAGCAATGCTCAATGCAGCTCAATAATGCTGCTCTCAGCGGTGGACATGCTAATTAGACACTGAAACGTTTGTGTTATTAGCAAACAAAAAAAAAAAACCATGAGAATAATTCTCCCATTTAAAATTCCCATGTGTGTTTCCAAAATAGAATAATGTACTGTATTGTGAAATTGCTAATTCATTTTACTATACAGCCCACTTGATTGAATGCACTGAGTATGTAAAAAAGAAAACATGATAAAAATAAAATTAAAAAGAAAAAAAGACGAATATGACTTCATAAAGATGTCACTGTACAATGACAAGCATCTCCAAATGTTGAACTGTATTTTTTTAGATTGCACATATATGTTGCAAAAGACCTTTAGTTTGAAATATAATGCAATAAATAAATATTTGGAACATTTGAACAAGCGCGCGCGCACACACGCACACACAAACGCTTGGTGCTGACGAGCATTTTAGGAATGGAACGACAGGAGGGAGGTATCCTCTTGACTCGTTTCGCGTTCACCTCCTGCAAGTTTCGACACGTTAGAAATGCTGCTAGACGAAAAGCCAGCTCTTGATCATGTGAGATAAGTTTCACTGGCCACGATAGCAATGGGTGAGACGACTGCTTTGTAACACCTTAATACAGGACTCATTGCCTTTCTGTTTTAAATCGAAAAGATAAATGCCGATCCCAGCCTCGTTCATATTAGGAAGTTTAAAAATTTGATTCGATTTGACCTTAAACCCTTGGAATTAGTGCTCAGGCACTACACCAGTGATTTTAATCAAGCTAAGCCCCAACAACGTAGTGTTTAAAATATGTATCATCTCACCTTTTACCTTAAGTTCCTCGAGCGATGGAACAACCACGCCATATGACTTCTGGCGGGTAAAGTTGCACACCTTACACGGCTTTCGATCCGCCATTATGCGCAGAAACGTCCAACTATTATGATTAATAGGACAGCAGGAGACAGCTCTCAGTAGTTGGCAGTTTCGAATACGGGAACGGCGTTGACGCTAAGGACTCTGGGATCTGTAGTCCTTTTGCGTACGCTTATCACGGAACACTTTTTTAAAATGATATGTTTTGTTTCACATACAGAAAATGTACTATTTTGTTTGTTTTTTAATCTGGTCACTTAATATTAAATGCAAATATTCCGTTTTGGTCAGCGAGTGCCCTTTGAGCTCAGGCAGAAGCAATCAAACATCGAGCAGCCTTCCATGCTAACAGGAAGATGGCATCCACGGACCAGTCAGATTCACCAACAAAGGTCAACAGCTATCAAATAATTTCACTTGCCTGTTGATATCCATATGCACGAGTATACATCCCTGCGGCATTGTTCTTTAAATGGCAATTACTTGGGTTTAATCTGTCTATTTTCATGCTGTGATTGTTAGCACAACAGCTAATTAGCAATATTTTGAAAGCGTTTTAAAAGTTGCCACACAAAGGTAACTAAAATACTGTCCACCCTAAATGTTAGTGCAAACTCGTAAATATCCTCACACCCTTGTCGCGTGTTATTTATGCACCGGAGCAAACACGTGAACTGTGTTGATCTGCAGGTAACAAGTTGACATGGTCATAACGGCAAGGTTCGCGAACTTTGTGGTTGTTTAATAACTTCCATGCTCTGTTGACTAAAACAAAGCAAGAAAGGCAGTTATAAACTTTGAAACACTTTTTGTGGCACAGTAAAATGTTAGTGGTGCAGATATTCATATCATACCGAGATTTATAAAGTTGACATTTTCATTGTAACATGGACTAGGCTAGCAAAGGTGTCCTTATTAGCCTTCAATCTTGAAGTCGAATATTGAAATAAATTCGCAGCTGTGACACTTGTTCTTTCCCCCATGAATAATAAACACGCTTTCTACAAACATCGATATAGCTTATACTAATTAATAAAGGCATACCGTTACATTGTTACTGCTTGAAACTGTCGTGTGCATAGCCAGAGAGAGCGGGTGAATTGGAAAGTGTATTTCGAGATACGTTAAACATTTACAAGCTAAAGCCAAAATTCACTTCCTACGTGTGCTTGAAATTATTTCAAATGCTTGACAGTCTTCGACTTTCAAGGTGTGTAGTTGCTTGAATATTGGATGAGGTGCTTCAAAATGTAATGTATTTCTCCATAAGGAGATGCCCTAGTCACCACGGTGGATTAATGGTGGTGGTGGTCATAATAATGATAATAATAATAATAATAATAGATTTTATTTATAAGGCACTGCTCATTTAGGCAAAATTTGACATTGCTACAAAAAAAATCTGAAAGTCGAGAAAGCACATCTGCCAACTGTCTATAATCAATATGTTTTGTTCAAAACCTGGCTACTGTTTGGAGAATGTAAGTTTGCTTTCGGTGTGTGTGTAGATTTTCTTCTTTTGGAAAGTGTATTTCGAGATACGTTAAACATTTACAAGCTAAAGCCAAAATTCACTTCCTACGTGTGCTTGAAATTATTTCAAATGCTTGACAGTCTTCGACTTTCAAGGTGTGTAGTTGCTTGAATATTGGATGAGGTGCTTCAAAATGTAATGTATTTCTCCATAAGGAGATGCCCTAGTCACCACGGTGGATTAATGGTGGTGGTGGTCATAATAATGATAATAATAATAATAATAATAGATTTTATTTATAAGGCACTGCTCATTTAGGCAAAATTTGACATTGCTACAAAAAAAATCTGAAAGTCGAGAAAGCACATCTGCCAACTGCCTATAATCAATATGTTTTGTTCAAAACCTGGCTACTGTTTGGAGAATGTAAGTTTGCTTTCGGTGTGTGTGTAGATTTTCTTCTTTTGGCAGACCGATGTTAGCTTAATTGAAGACTCAGAATTTTCCATGAGTGTGTGAATGGTTGTTTGTCTATGCTCTGCAGTTGTCAAGACCCCCCTGCTCCCCTAGACTAGTTTGTATTACACCATTGTCCAAATTATGGCCTGGGGTCATTTGCGGCTCGTCGTCCATTTTTCAGTGGTTCGCAACGTGACCAAAAAATAAATTATACTCAAAATTATATTTGACATAGTCCGCAGGTTAGTTTAAAAAAAAAAGATGAAGATGGGCATAGTGAGAAGGGAGGGTGTCAGAAAATTGAATTAAAATAAATAAACAATAAGATTGTTTAATTGCCCACCTGTACTCTTATTGCAATTACCAAATCTTTTGGTGAAATTTTGAAGACATTTGATGTAGTAAGACTATAATCTTCATCATATACCCATTTGTACAAATGTGATAACTTACCATTGCTGTATGCCATATGTATCTTGTTGAAAGTTAATGTTGATTGTGCTTAATTGTAATCATGGGCATTCTGTCAGAGATTGTCGAACATGCACATGGTCAATACCGTAGGTAGGAAAATAATATACTGTTAACAAATATGGTGTAACTGTTAAGGCCAGGTAAGTATCTGCGATTAATACTAAAGTACTAAAGCTTTCATGGGCGGCCCGGTAGTCCAGTGGTTAGCACCGGGTTCAATTCCAGCTCCGGCCTCCCTGTGTGGAGTTTGCATGTTCTCCCCTGGCCTGCGTGGGTTTTCTCCGGGTGCTCCGGTTTCCTCCCACATTTCAAAAAACATGCATGGCAGGTTGATTGAACGCTCTAAATTGTCCCTAGGTGTGAGTGTGGGCGTGGATGGTTGTTTGTCTCTGTGTGCCCTGCGATTGGCTGGCAACTGATTCAGGGTGTCCCCCGCCTACTGCCCGAAGACGGCTGGGATAGGCTCCAGCACCCCCCGCGACCCTAGTGAGGATCAAGCGGTTCGGAAAATGGGTGGATGGATGGATAAAGCTTTCATGATATACACTACGTACAGGCTTTGGTTTCAGGGCCAACGTGACTATTCAGGTAACCATTCACTACATCGGGCATCCACCAGGTGTCACTCTAATACTGCTTCTTGTTGACACTCAGGCTGGCCTTCCTCCTCGACACGATGCACCAGCTCCCCCCAGAGAAGCACTGGTAAGGAGTCAACTTCAGTAATTAAAAACAACTTCACTCATAAGGCAACGAGGACTAGAATCTGTAGCAGAAATTCACTCTGCTGTCTCTCTTGAATGCGAGCATGTATTAGTAAGAGCATATTAGATATTTATTTTAATCTCCTGTAATCAGGAAAACACGTTGCGATGAATACATTTTAATAAATGATGGGAAGTTATACTGTTAATTATGCGGCATGTCGTGATTCTCAATCATGTATCTTAAAATCTCTAGTGTGTATAACATTTTAAATAGTAAACAGGTGATTCACAGCTGCGACTTTTTAAATGAAGCTTGGCAAGAGGGAAAACTATCCACCTTTTGAGTAACAATGGGATTTTCATGATATAATAATTTTTTTGCATGTTTTTAGTAGTGATCTTCAGGGGTTAACTGCCAGGCTCTCCTGTGATGTTCTTAAATCGCATATTTCCTAATCTTGGGATGGTTAAAAAAACCTGCATATTGGTGCATATTTTCATTAATACCAATTATGTATTTTAGGTATTTTTTTCACAATTTTAAACAGTTCCGAGGTGTCTAAATAAAACGATAAAGAATCGCATTACATTTAGCATCTATTTGTAACCTTCTCGATGAAATTACTCCATTTTGGCGGGGGGCTTCTGTCACATACAAATGAGCCAATATTCACCCAGTGTATGGCTTTCATTACAATGATGACCAGGCGTGAAGCTAAGTAAGTGCTACTACACAAGTGCCAATGTGTGCTCAAAAGGCCCATAGTCTTAAACCAGCCCCCAAAATGGCAAAGCAAGAGAATTATTTGTATTCATGTTCAGATCCATACATGTGGTGCATGCAGCGGGCAAGATGAGACTCACCCCCAGTTGACCACTTTCGCCAAACATCGGATGAGTATTTGTCATCAGAATCTTACACAATCTTAATACTATTAACTAATGGTAATTTGTGTCAAAAATGTCGCCCTGTTTACCTTTTAGCTGTGACATAATAGTACTCATGCGTAGCCCAAAGGCTGTCAGTTGAGAAAAATTGATCAATTTCAAAGAAAGGATTGTAGGAACAATGTTTGCATATCCATGCAATACATGAAATTACAACAACAGTTGTGCTCATGAGTTTCCATACCCCATCGGGCAGGGGTGGGCGTCTCTGGTCCTCAAAGGCCATTATCCTGCATGTTTTAGATGTTCCCCTCATCCAACGCACCCAATTCAATTATAAAAAAACAAAACAAACAAAAAAAAAACGAACAGCACTGACTGTCTGAAATGCTGATGTCACTGACACCAGATCATATGCTCTGAGATCGATTCCCAAATGTAAATGTCGATACTTTTGATACTTCAGTCATTCGAGATACTGTATTTGCAGAAGCATATCAGAAAGGAAAAAAAGCGATATTGATTAGCAGACAGACACAAGGAGCAGAACGGCACAATCTTTGTGCAGCAAAACAAGGTGAAAACATTTGTGACATACAGTATAGGCAGGTAGCATCACACTCTTTTCGTTACAGCCAAAATTTGTGGTGTCCCACCACAAATAAATGTATATTTGGGAAACACTGCAGATGAAATGCTTTAATTCGTGGATTTGCCAATAAAGGTTTGACCGCCGATCATGAAATTAGCATAGAATGGTAAATATCGTCTGATCCGATACAGCCGATCAGATCGGGGCAAAGCCTAATTTGTACACAAGCAATGAAAAGGTCTGTTTTTCATATGTCCCCATTAAAGGGGAAGTCAACAACTAAATTTGACAAATATATATTCTATGTCCCTCCACTAGTCTAAACACTGCATTCTGATAATGTGATAATGTGTTGGCAAAATGGCCGCCTCCTGATGGACAAAATCGGGTGGATTTTTCTGCTCATCTCATATTTCAAAAACACAATCATAATTAGAATGCTGTGCTTGGACTACTGGGACTGCGTAGGACTTCCCTTTTTATGTTTTTCATAAAACCTTTATCATTTATTTGTGTTTCCTTTTTCTGCAATCCACCGTTTTCGTAGCGCCTCCTCCTCCTTTCAGTGAAATGCATTTTATGTGTTTCCAGTGTTTTTCATATTTATCAATCTGAATTTTGCACCGGCAAAATACTGTATTGCCAAAAAGTTAATCTCCTGTCAATCATGTTGCATCCCCACAACTGCGCAATAGAAATGTGAACTCATTTAATGCAAGCGGTGAATTCAAGTTTGGCAACATTTTAAGTCGTGTCAGTTGTTTTTCAACGGCAGTGTGTCAAGTGTTACACAGAAGCAAGTTCCTATGTGATGACCATGATCAAAAATTGGAATTGCTGTTGCCAAGCAGTGGAGGGAACACATCACATCAGAGTCTACTGGACATTAAATGTCCTTGTGCGGGTGCAGCATAGTATCCAGGTTCGGAATGTGGGCTATTGTTTCACCAACATGTCTCAATGTCAGTCACCATCATTCACATCCCCCCTCCCCGCATCATGCCTTCATGCCAAGGCTAATTTAATCCTGGGGTTATTGATTGTGGGAGAATTCTCTCAGGCTTTCTTTCAATTTACTTCAATTTCATCTTCCCACTGCGCTTCAAGTCGGCCTTCTCAAAAAGGGAAGAAATTCTTGTTAAGCAGGGTTCTGATTCGAGACTGCTTGACAAGCAGCAACAATGTGCGCGCGCGCACACACACACACACACACACATGCACTGCCCTCACTTGCAGTCCCTTTTCTCCTTTCTCTTTTTGATGAGCTGTTCTTTCCCAGTTAAGTGGATTATTACAGTAGGGATAATTCTTGTCACATGGCATTATTTGGATGAGGTGAATAATTGAAATTTGTGTCTGAAAGCATTTTATCTGGTTGAGAGGAAAGAGAGTGCTGGCAGGGTTGGGAGGCCATTGAGCGAGTGAGCAAGAGAGTGAGACAGAGGGCAATCGGAGGGAGGGCGCGCGCACACATTTGTATCTCATTTATGTGCACACGTGCGTAGCAGTTCAGTTAAGAGGTTCCGACCCACCTCGACCAAATCGGCAGGCCCCGGTACACTGCACAATGTGGGCTTTCCTTTGTGGTAACGGGGGTCCAGTTGAGTGTGAGCATTGTCACAGCCTCTGCCACTACTTAGGCCAGAGGGGCAAGTCCAAACCTGTTTTGAGAGAGCGATAGAGAGGGTGGGAGAGACTGGGACAAGCATGATTGACTGGTGTACCAGTCGCTGCCAGCCGCTCTTGTTGCCTCCGGCACTGTTCTTTGCCCACTACTCCCCCCCCCCCACCCCCCACGAACCATGTTGTGGGTGGGTGGGTGGGGGGGTGGCCCTCTCTAGCTTCCTCCTGGTGTCTCCCATGCCTCTGTTCTGTTTTTGTGCTTGTGTGTTTTGTTTAGTCTCTTTCCTTCTCTGCCGTTAAAAGTGTCTTAAATGTTATTTTTTAAAAATTTTAAGTCATTATACTTCTATACAGGCCAATAAACACCTAAATCAAAATGAAATATGTATCAAATGGCCAGTGACATAGTCAGTATAATTTTTGGGGAAACCAAATTTGCAAAGAGTGAAATATGACTATCGCTTTTGTTATTATTTGCACTTTTATTTAGATTGTACTTTTGATGTAAACTGTGTTGTTTTTTTTTAAAGAGTGGGACAAAGAATTGTAGAGCTCTCGCTGTAACTTCAAAAGCTCCTCTTCCCCAGGATATTTAGCAACTATGATGAAAAATTTAGTGAGCGTTAAATAAGCTGCTTTGAAGTGATCTGCTGCAGCTCAGCAGTCTCCAAATTTCTGTCGCCCTTCCGCAGCCGCCGTCATACTACAGAGGTTGTGTGTTAAGCACAGGAGGTTGCAGGGCGGGGGCACCTGGCTGGTTGGCAGAGGATGTGTGCGCCAGCAGTAATCAGTACTGCCACAACCATGAAGGCACTACTGCTGCTACTGTCTCCTTTTGACTCTGTCTGAAGCCTTTATTCATCACTATAGTTTACGGCCCCCTCCAGCCTTGCAGGCAGGCAGATGTTCTTCAGTTCTCACCCCTGCAAACAGATTTTTCTATTTTTTTCTTTCTTTCTTTTTTTTTCTTTCTTTCCTTTTTTTTTTTTTTTAAGTGTTGACAGAGTCCTTTTCACCACAGCACCATCTGCTGGATCTGATAGTGCCCTGCCCCACAAAATGTAATTCAATATTACCACTGTCTCTGAGCATGTTAGAAACAACACCTCTAATTAGGGCCACAAGAAAAAAAAAACTTTGCGGGACCCTATTGTTATTGGGGAAATTATTATTATGATTCTCTGAGATGAATTGAATTATTGGGGGCCTAAACATGCACGAAAATTCACCAAACTTCGCATCCACAAAGAGCTCGGTGAAAAACTTTATCGTAAAATGTCATTCACAGATACGAAAAAAATGAGTCTGTAGCACACTGTCCAGATGTTTAATGGAGCCCTATCCCATATGTTTGACCCAGGGCTACAAAAATTGGGAGGCACATGTAGCACTCCCAAGACGTACAAAAAAGAAAGCCCTATACTAAAATGTACAGGAAGTGAGCTATGTATGAATATTTGAATGTACAATTTTGGCCCAGTTTTGCGCATTTACAACGGTCATGCTTTCATTTCGTCTGATTGACTTCAAACTGGGTCTGTACTGTACCACCTCAAGACCTGAGATTTCAAAGAGGATAAAATCTCAAGTTTTGAACATACTATATGCTCGGGGCGGGACTACATTTCATAATTTTTCTTTGCCACGAAAGTGGGAATGCTTAATAGTTCCCCTGTAAATGCTGCCAAAAATCTCTTATTTAGCATCTACGTTAATTGTGATGCAAAGAAAAAAAACCATGCTTTGCACACGCATCAGACCTGGGAAAAACATTTTATTTTTCCACAGGGTTTTTGTGCAATTTCTTAAAAATGTCTTGGGTGTGTCTGATATCCACTTCTTAACAGAGCAACCCTCTTATATGCTTCACCTAAATTTGCAAAGATTGGTTGGCATATGTGACAGCCCAAGACCAACAAAAAGTCTTTGGAACCACTGCCCTAAACCGAACAGGGTGTGCGCCATTTTACATTTACTTTGGAATTTGGCCTCATTGTGGGCCTTTTATAACACTCAAACTCCTCATACAGAGTTTATCTGATCCTCTTCAAACTTTGGATGGTTCATCTCAAGATTTTTAACCGTTGTTATTTTTCATCTGTGCCAGCACCCCATTGTGCCCGTTCTCCAAACTGTCAGCACCCCAACGTGGCCAGGGTGGCGAAGGCCCCTTTATAGTTACCTGTCGTAGCCCTCGTAATTTTCTTTTCCTAATTTTCTGATTTGTCGAAAGATTGTTTGCAAAAAAATAAAAATAAAAAATACCATTGAACTTGTCATCTGTGATCATTCATATTTCACATTCATCACTTTTTAATATTCATTCTTTCAAATTTTAGGGCTTGCAAGTTGCAGCACTCTCCAAATTAATTATTTGGGAGTCACTGATGATTCTGCGATGTTAACTCAATTCTGTCAGGAAACTAGGCTACCATTTAGTTAGTCAAGGGAACCTTCAGAGATTTTTCCTTTTTCCTCTTTGCTCATTACTTTAATTGTAATTGTAATCCTTTATTGGAGTTGCCTGCCGTAAAGGAGAGTTATGGTCCGAGCGGGGGCAAGAGGCTCAGAGATATTTCATGATTATTGAGGAAGATGGTCACTAGGTGGCAGGCACTAGTTTGGCCTCGGTGTAATTACTGGGTGTGGAAGTGAGAAAGTGAGAAACTGCATGATTTCCGACACACGAGTAAAAATAAATGGCGCTACCCGTGACCTCACATTGAGTAGATTGTGACATATTACTAAAGACATCTGGATGAGTGCCGGATAAACCCACCCTCCGTCTGTCTTTGAAAAGTCGAAGAGTTGTTTTTGCAGCACAACAGTCTTGGCGCATCGTGCGCTGCTTGTTTCAGTGGTTAATGATACAGGAAGGGCCCTCCATTTTATTGTTGCTGTGTTGCACTAACCCCTCCCCGCCCCGCCCCACACAACCCCGCTGCCAGCATCCTTCGAGGACTCTGAATGAATTCTCACTGTCATGTCCAAGGACGAGTGGCACAGGGTCAGCTAATTGCTTTTATGATTATGATTTCACGTCAGATTTATCGTGCATGCTCCGAGCGCATCTTGCTGCCGACATTGCTGCCTCGAATGAGGGGAAAATGAGTTTACAGCTTCTGGGTGGGACGTTTTGTTTAAGCGCAGGTCACACTTTTGGACTCATTAGGGTTGAATGCGGGAGGTGAATCACACAATTTTTTTTCTTTTTCATGTCAAACAAAGCACTTACCCACCATTGAAAGAAGAATTTCTTTAGATGTGACATGAGCTAAGTTTGAAAGCAGCGAGGGAGGAATGACACAGACAAGAATTCTTTTTCTTCTAAGAACGTATTTTTATAAGACATAAATCTCTTCATTGTCTCTGTTTGCAGATGAAATCATTTTGCTTATTCCCCTAATAGTGTGCCAAAATTACCAGTTGACTGCTTTTTGATGTTGGCAACTCCTTTTCTCTCGGTTCCACCCACATCATTCAAAATGATGAGACCAGATGATTGCAGCCCAGTTCATGAATTTGATCTATTTTGTGGTTTCTGCTTGTGCGGATCTGGACTTGGATCTGTTTTGCCAACACAGCCTTTTATCTTGCCTTTTTTTAATGAAAGAATTGAGGATCCTTTAATTCGCTGAAAAGTTCACCGTACTGAAGCTGTTGTCACTTTGTGTCAACGCACATTTTGTGCGGATTGTGTCATCTTCCGTGGCTCTTTGGTTTGAGCAATTATTTTTGACCCGGCTCTGACCTCGCCGGCTGGGCCGCATTGTGACGAGTTACAGATGTATCTCGGGGAAATGTTTTTGTCAAAGCTAGTTTTACAGCAAATTATGTTTGGCAACCATGTGTTAAGTCTGTGATTAAGCCAAATTCAATTCAGTTTAATGTTTGCTTCGGAATGCGTTTGTCGTGTTTTGTCTCAGCAAGATTAGGAACGTAAACAAGTCGGGTAACAATGCTGTGATTTCTCATTCTCACACAATTTAGTGAACTGTCATGCTGCGTTTATTTGAGAAATGATAGAAGCATGAGACGGGTTTAATTGCACCCGTAGTCATTTTGCGCCAGTACTGTGGGGGGAAAGTGGCCTCACCAAGACCAGCTCCTTCCCTTCTTCTGCTTTGTAATTACTTCCGCTTGATTTATCATCTTTTCTTTGTGTTTACGGTCGCAAACGGCTCGAGTGAGCGACTTGGTCGGAGAGTGCCTCGTCTCCTTGCAGCGAGGTTGGAAATCTCCTGATGAATCGGAGACGTCTCCGCTGTCAAGACCGCTCACATCGCTCTCAGCCTCCAATGTCACTTTCAAGGCATAATTACACAAGTTGTGTTGATTAGTATGAGAAGCAATTACGCCCGCTTTCCGCCGCAAAATGAGAACGTGATGGCTGTTGATTGACAGCGAGCATCCTCACTTTAATAGGCAAATGACTCTTGTAATTCAAGTACTGAGTCCTTTTTTTATTTGTCAATGCATTTCCCACTTTCTTCACCATGTCTTCTGAATTTGAGTTCCCATCCCGAACATAATTCTCCCCTCCTCCATCTTTCTGTCTCTAGTAACCAGTAACTTCTCCCATGCTGAAGCGGTGCGTGTTCAAGGCTGACATTCTTCGAAAACAATGGTGCATTTTCTTTTGCCCCAAAACCTATAATGCCAGTGTTCCGGTTTGGCTTGTGTTGTTACGGGCAGTTGCCACGTTGAGTTGAAAGTTGTCCGAAGAGTACATTACGTGGTTGGTAAACTTGGAGTTTGTTCGTGACCGAGCAGCGAGTGGCTGTCACATGCTAGGCCTGTCATAAATACTGCAACTTGTGATTGGCAGCCGCAAGATTCCGCCAACCGCTCACCATAGCCTTCGTTCATGTCATCGCATCTTCCTCCGCGTCCAAAACAAGCGTCGCGATGCAGGCAGGTCCGTTGGCTGGCTAGCCTGGCTAAAACAGCAGCCGCTCCTCAAAAAGTCACGTATCGTTACATCCACGGCGCCGAACAAACTACAATTTTGACATGTCTCTGCCTCAC
The DNA here is from genome assembly GCF_054856545.1 of Hippocampus guttulatus. Classification (NCBI taxonomy): domain Eukaryota; kingdom Metazoa; phylum Chordata; class Actinopteri; order Syngnathiformes; family Syngnathidae; genus Hippocampus; species Hippocampus guttulatus. Next base: position 11,185,196 of record NC_141261.1, on the reverse strand, counting down.
AAAAGGAGGAAGAGCATGTCATTGACTGGGAGAAAGGACCGCTGAGCCATGAATCGCTTACCAAGCTCTCATCAAATGCAGTCCTGAGACACTGGACTAATTGCCTTGGTGCGACAGGACCCTTTTCACTGAGGTTTTTTTGGGATGGTGTTGCCGTGGAGAATAACCAACTTTGAATGAAAAATGAATGAAGTCTATAGAGAGAAATTAGAATGCACAGGCACACACGACAAATGCAACCCCCCCCCCCCCCCGGGAATTTAATTGAAATGTCATTAGATACATCGGATAAGAGTAGGGCTCTCTCAGGTGAAACATACTGTATATCAATATATCTTAATTTTTTTAATAATACCTGCAATGTCGTTTGTTTGCACAATGGACTGTTGAGTTTGGATTTTAACTTTTGAGACATGCACAAATGTAGTGTGTCACAGTCCAAGTTTAACTTCTACTACAATGTTTTATATTTATCAGTTTAGTGTCAAGATATTGCATTGAATAAATCGATTTTTTAAAAAGAGAGAAAATGAGAGAATATAAGTATTACACTGTTCTTTTTGTGGCGCGTGTTTGTTTCGGCTGAGATGCAAATATTAAAAAAAAAAAAAGAAGAAGAAACAATTTTCCTGACAAAATATCCACATTGTTTCTGAGCGGGATTACAGGAATTGGCATCCCTGCTTGTGTGGAAAACAGAGAAAAAGACAAGAATGCCATGTGATTTACGCAGTCTGTTCAAATGTGTTTTTGGCTCTCCTGCTCTTGAAATCAAAGGATAATTATTTGTAATTGACGCTCTGGGTAGAATTTTCTTCCCCCCTTCATTTCATCTGCCTTCACAAAAAGTTATTATCTGCTCTAATTCGTAGGCGAGCACCCCGCACGGTGCCTGATATTTTCCCTAAATGCTGGCTTTCCCTCAGTGCATTTTGTAAACCACACTTCTTAAAAGGCTGCCCAAGTCTAACGATGTAATTCAGCCCTTCTGGGCTGAAGTTTTTAATTAAAGAATCATAGTTCGAGCTAAACGTTATAGATGAGCTGTGTACTAAATAAAATCAAGTATTTGCCGTACATATGTGTACGCTTTTACGCTGTGTAATTTAAATATCTGAATGGAGTGAGCGTTTAAATCATGTTGACGTTTGATTGGCCCAGTCTCGACTATCGTATTTCTTTCTTTGTTAACCGAAGTTGGGCTAATCAAGTAATTCCTCGTTTGCCCTGGTGTAGCCCCCTATGGAGTCACACATGCATAAATAATAATAAAATAATTTGCCGTTGCACTCCATTCCCAGCGGTAATTTATATAGATTGAACGCGGACTGCGTTGTGGGGAAAAGCGCGAGTTGATAAAATGCTCGTTTGTCACCTCCAATAAATGTTACATTGTAAATTATAAAGTTATGCTTCGGACGTAAATGTATTTGATACTGGTTGGTTGAATGTAAACAACCAAGTCCAATACGTAATGGGGCTGGACGAGGCGTAAGGGGGATTTGAATTGGTGCTTTTCACAGTATTTCAATCAAGAATCAACAAAATTCCTTGACGTGCAATCACCTACTTGTGTGAAAGCACGTGAAACGTATTGTTCCAGCGAAGTCAGAGTGTCCACTAATAATCGACAATATTGATAATGTCATGGCTAATAGTTGCACAGTTTAATGTAACATGAAAACAAGAATATATCGCGCATCTCACTTTTATGGGACCTACAGTGTAGTGACATTTATTAGGGGTTTTGGAAGTTATTTTTTTCTTTTTTCATTAATTTGTGAAGTTAATTGCCTCGTCCCAACAAGGTTTTTTTTTTATTTATTAATTTATTTATTTTTAACTGAGAGTGTGGTAATAGTGCTAAGGGCTATTAATTAATTTGTCATATTTTCCTGGTTTTGATTAAAAATTATGAAAGCAAAACACTAATGGGATTTCATCGTTTCTCAGTGTATGGCGTCCCGAGATTGTGGCTTTATCTGGCGAATCTTGAAGAGCGATAGTGAGCGCTAATAAATTAGGGCAACCAAAAAAAAAAAAAAAAAAAGGGCGAAACTCATAATTATCTAAAAAATAAATCATCTTAAAACTAAAGAGCACATTACTATAACACTCTAATTAGCCTCACTTCAAAAGTATTTTAATAAAATATTGAGTACAGTTAAAAATGCTCCTATCGCTGTAAAATTCTCCGTTGCGTATCGTGAGGTTCAATTGTCTTTTCCACATGAATGAAATGTTCTATCCACCCACCCACAGTTTGGAAAGTTGAGGCATTTTTAAAGACAAGCCTCGTCTACGTTCTTTTGCTATTTGTGTGTCGTTCCGTTTTCAAAAGCGAAGTGGCACACAAGTGGAGATCCGGAGTGAAACGGCATGGCGCGCTGCGAAAGCAATCATCCCCGCTGGCTCGCCACACGATTATTCACCGTCTCGGCTTCCCCAACTCTGCTCGATTGTCAAGACTGTCAACGTCTTGTTAATGCAGTGATTAACATGAACGTGGAATTTGTTTTCTACTGCAGCTCTCCTGGCACCGGTATTTTGCTTTCTCCTTGATTAGAATCATAGATGACTGCGTGCATTGTAGCCACCATGAACTTCGAGAGCAAATCCACATTGTATTTATTGCGCTGGCTCTGCAATAAATACAACCTGGATTCTTTTTTATGGGTGGTCCTGGCAGTCTGCAATCTGATGGAAAGAGTGAAGTGCACTTTGGTCGTCCCCAAAGCCCAAACATGACTTGGTGACATGGCGCTGTTGGTATGTCTCCTCGTTTGAGTTGTCCTCGTTCATGTCATCCGTCGGAAAGTATTTTTTTTTTCTCTGTCGAAAGTGGTTTTAAGTGTCACGGCGTTGGGGAAAAAGGGAAGCGACTCAGATGCAGGGACAGGGCATCGACGTTTCTTTTTGTGTTTAGGTCTTGTCAACTTTGTTCTAAATACTCATCTGGAGTGCGTTGGCTACATTGACAGTAAAGGGGGTGAACAATATTGTGTGCCTCACTTTTCAGTTTTTTATTTCTAAAAAACAAAACTGTACGAATTGTGTTCCACTTCACCAACTTGATGTTGACTCTTCACAAAAAAAATCCCATTTTATATCTTCGTCTGAAGCCTGAAATATGGCAAAAAGGTCAAAAAGTTGAAGAAAGCCGAATCCTTTCGCAACCCACTGTCAATTGATCGATTGTCAATGATATTGTTACGATGCTCCAAACATTTCTTTGCACATCAAAGAATGTCACATATTCAGTATAATTATAATAACGTGCAACAAAGTAACTACGCAGAAATAATATTTCCTTCAAGGCGTACAAAATGCGGTACAAAGACGCTAACAATGAAACAATCATTGCAGCTTACCATATTCCATCATAAATCTACGGAGCCAGTGCCGTTTCTGGCACGACCACCACATCATGGCTTGTCGAGGCCCAAAAAGGCTTAAAGTAGGACCCTGGTGCTATAAAAGATGTATTCTTTTCTTTTCTACTTTACCTCTTTTCTTCCAGTAATCACTTTTTGAAAAAGAAATTTTTAATTCAAATCCACTGCACAACTTAAAACGTGACTCTGAATTTCTGCCAAAATGTCTGTCGTGCTAAGATGTGTCCCGTCTAAACAAAATGCCATGCTTGTGACTGGGTGCCATTTTACTCCAGTGAGATCATCAGTGCGGAGGCTGACCGATGTAGATAGGTTTGAAATGAAGACTGATTATTCAATGTGACGAGCTGTCGTGTTGGTGCACTCCAACGGGGGCTTAAATAGACGAAAGATAACTTATAATTCTGTGAGGCTGATGATTGTTACTTTCCTATGCTGTCAGCACCACGCCTTGACTGCTTACCCTTCTCCCGTCGGTCAGATCGTCACAAATAGCTGGAGGCCTCCCCGGTAAAGGAGTTTACCAACATTTTTCTTGAGTCTGTACTCTTTGTCTTCCGCCGCATCTTATGACGGTTTCATTCTGACTTATCTGCCGCTGCGGATATGCCATTGTTTTGGCAAGTGTGTCTAAATGTTTCTGACATGTCTATGTCAAAGACAGGCCACAAGGGTACCGCCGTCCTTTCCTCGTCCCTTGGAAACACTTGTACCACCCCTCACCAGTAGATGGTGATGTTAATCCTCTCTGAATCCGCTCTGGCCTCGGCGTGCATCCCCTGACACTATCCTCACCCTCTCCATGTATCCTCAGAGAGGAAAGGGAGCTCGAGCCCATGTGTGGAGGGTCACGCCACCAATTCCTGCCCCTGCCCCCCGCAGCCCCTCCCCTTTTGAAAACCATGAAATTGGTGATCCAGGACACACAATTAGCACGCTCGGCCTATTGACTGGCGAGGGGGTTGACGTGTGATTATAATGTCACGGGAATGTCACAATCTGTCTGGTTGTCTTTGTTAGCACTGTGTTGCCAGGTTGGCACGGTGTACCCAAGAAGAAATAATAATTTGATCAATAAAAGGACACTCCTCTCTACTGTCACTAGCCTCTCCATTGTAGTTTTATTAGTCAATTTGGCAGGTGACAGGATGCCGCACGCAAGCCAACTTCTGCGTTGGTGTGTTCAGAGGACAGGCATGTCACAGTAAGTTGCCTGTGACGAAGGCCTTGGTCCTTCCGACACCGTAACATAATTTCTGTGGTGTGTCTGCTGGACACAAGCTTCACAATGTTTGCTTGCTGGTGCCGCTTGCGTTTCGCCTCAATCAGCTAATTGAATGTGAAAGCCCGCCGGGCCTTGATGATGTGAAGGACAACACACAGTGCTGCGTCGGTCTCAAGAAAAGCCTTTGTGGGTTATCCGGCTTCGTTACCACTACATTTTCAAGTAATCGGACCTGATCAAATACAACCGCTTAAAAACAGCGGCACGGTTGGCGACTGGTTAGTACGCCGGCCTCACAGTGCGTAGGTGCAGGGTTCGATTCCGGCTCTGGCCTTCCTGTGTGGAGTTTGCATGTTCTCCCCGTGCCTTTGTGGGTTTTCTCCGGGTACTTTGGTTTCCTCCCACATTCCAAAAACATGCATGGCAGGTTGATGGAACACTCCAAATGGTCCCCATGGTGTGAGGGTGAGCATGAATGGTTGCCCGTCTATGTGTGCCCTGCGATTGGCTTGCAACCAGTTCAGGGTGTTCCCCCGCCTACTGCCCGAAGACAGCTGGGATAGACTCCAGCACGCTCGCAACCCTGATGAGGAGAGGCGGATTTGAAAATAGACGGACGGACGGACGGACGGATAGATGCTTCAAAACACTTTGTTTTTGTGGGTAAAAACACTTTAAAAATGTCCCAGCGTGGAATTTTTTGACAATGGCGGTCATCTTGCGTTCTTCAACCCTGAAAGCATTTTTTAACTGTACTGAACATGACAAAATACTTAGGCCGTATATTTGTGGATGTACTTAACAAACCAAGTGGACATTTTTAATGTTTTAATCGCGGTTGTGCAAAGTTTGCCTCACGTCACGTCACGCATGTGTGCACGCACCATAATGTTTGTAACATTTAGTGTCTTCAGTTTTGTGTGCCTTCTGACTTGGAAGTTATTCTTCTGTCGTGCATACTGTATGTATTCAAGCTGTATTTCGGGTACATTCCACTGATCTAAAGTTGCATTGGTATGTCTATTCCCTTTGCTGATGAGCACGCTCTGTTTGTCAAGAAAAAGGAAAGCTTCATATTACAGGAAAGAGGCACTGCATTAAAGAACAAAAAAGATCGATGGCAGTACATTAAATTTCATGCGAATGGAAAAAAAAATCAACTAATTAAAATGGATTACTCCTGCTTTGTAAATGTGTTTCAGAATTAAATTATTGTATGAAAACATTTTGACCAATTGAGGAGCTGAGGAAGTATCCATTACTGGATTGCAGCTGAGAAGAGGCCGGAATGTTTTGTGGTGGCTAAGTAGTTTGTTGTGCTCCGCTGCGACTCCCCTCCTACACCCCTGACTGCTGAAGTGCCATGGGTTAATATCTGATGACCCTCGTATCTCATTCAGCGTAGCACCCATGTCACGGTTGGGGCCTTTTATCTGAATTAAAAGGGGTTTGTGTATTTTTGCCCAAATCTTCTGAAAGTCTCCTTCTTTACCCATCAAGCCTATGTGATCCCGTCTTGAGCTCAACTTTGGCATGTCTCACTGGATTACTTTAGCAAGGGCATAGCCAACACAGTGTAACGGTATTGCATTTGCACACTAGGAAAGGGTAGGCCCTGGTTTAACAAAACTGTTTAAATAAAAACATACAAATTGGGCCACTTGGCCCTTCAGTACAACAGTCGGCTTTGTTGTTAGCAAAAACCTGAACAATAAAAAAAAAAAAAAGTCAGGCTTTTGTGTTAACACATCAAGTGATGATGCTCAAATCATGTTGGGTCATTTCATTTGTGGTTGTGAAAATGTATCTTAGATCAATATGATAATTTTATTGCTAATTAGAAATGAGATCGGAGCGCTTGAAAGTGTAAAATAATGTTCAGGTAGCCTAAATACAAAATTAATTTGACTGATTTCTCCAAGACCGTTAACAGGGTGGAGCTTATTGATATGGCAGTTTTTAACAATTGAGCAACCTCAGCCAATTTAGTCCTGAGGCTCTGTAGCCATCCCTCATGAGGGGTTTTCACATTTTCATGCTTTGTCTTTTTTTTGTCTTATGTACTTTATCAAATCACATTCTAATGAATGAAAAGCAACGTCATCCTCACCTGACATCTACAAATCACCCAGCACAGAACACCGCATGTTACTTCAGTGTAATTATGCTCCGTTCACATGACTCCAAGTACGGGGTGTTCCAAGAAAGGAATGGCATGAAAATAAGAACGTCTAAAGTCAAAGAAGCTTGCCTGATCGATTTGAATTGCCTACTTTAAGAAAAAAAACTTGACACACTATACGCTGCTGTACTGCTGTGCATGTATTTCCACACAGTGCTGCCACAGTTACTTAAGTTGCCTTTGCTAGACTTTCAAAGTTACTTGGTTATTTTACTGATTACGAAAAACTGCTTGTTAGAAGACGCACGGTGTGCGACTGGTTAGCACGTCCGCCTCACAGTGCAGAGGTGCAGGGTTCGATTACGGCCCCGGCCTTCCTGTGTGGAGTTTTAATGTTGTCCCTGTGACTGCGTGAGTTTTCTCTGGGTACTCCGGTTTCCTCCTACATTCCCCTACACACACACACACACACACTTAGAGACATTGCACCGTAATATCTTAATCATCATATGAGAGGATGGAGAATTATTTCACAGAAAACGCTCTGTTGGCTCATTTTTGTGCATTAACTTTTTCATCGTCCTTGATGAATCAACTCTACTTTACCCCTCAATTTCTCTTCCCACTCAACCTGTCCATATTAGTGTTGATAGAATGCTGGTATACAAACTATGCTAAAGGGAAAGTTTGGCCAGTATCTGCAGTCTGAGAGACGGAACAAAAACAGATTTCCGTTTCATTCCCCTTTAAAAAATTGCATAATCCTGCTTTGACATCTTGATTGTAGCCTCGCCCGTGGCTGTCACTGATACACTGTTGCATGTTATTTTTAAACCTAAATGTCAATTGGGTTTTCCATTGTACGTTTCATGTATTGAAACGTTGCCTTTGACCTTTTAATTTTCTAACGTTGGGCATCATTCAATAAAAATTGACCACATTCTAAGAGCATAGGACACAGAAATTCTACCAAGGTTATTTCGCCTTTTGCTGTTACAAAGTCCAGAGCAAAACTGGTGTATTTGGCCACATTTTCTCCCAGTTGTAATAGATGCAGGTTTTGTGAAAATGTCTGTATGTCCCTAATAGAGTGCTCAATGTGAAACCAAGTGTTCTCGTTGTTTTCTAGTTTTTGTTATGACAGTTGTATTGATGACAACAAAAAAATAGCGCTTCAGAGTTTAATTTAATACCAAAAACACTTTATTACATCAATTGTACTGCCCAAAAGCGATGCTTTTAGGCGGTCTGTGTAAAATTTTCTGTCTGTTTGTCAGGTGATACACCTTTAGTGGTTACCAGGCAATAAAATGAACAAGAAATTGGAACAAACAAGGTTGTCCGATTTTTTTTTTTTTTTCCATGACTGCATCGTGTCTAAGTGGAGTGTGCGCCTCGCTTCCTGATGTCTAACAGGGTCAATAATTCTCTTTAGCTGCTCCCATGAGGCATTGCTTCCTCCGCTAAAGGTCATCTTAAGGTGGGACTGATGTCACAATTAGAAGGGCATTTAAAACGCCTCTTTTAAAAAGATTATAAAGCACTGTTGGCCACATCAACCAGTCGGGCGAGTAAAGGAAATACAATTATTTCATTAAAACTTAATTTATTTTTAGATGTGCTCTTCTATCAGGGAAATATTTGGTTTAGTCCTATCAGACATCTTATAAGGAAAGCACATTATTAATAACCTTATTAGTTTAATGTCTCTCTGGTTCTCGGTGCTTTTGGTCTTCCTGATATGTGTTTAGGGCTGGAAATGTGAGACCATTCTAACACAATTTTTGTCCATGTCTATTAGTCTATTATCATATCAGGGGCACTTTTCCACCAATGTACAGGCCAGGGCAATTGGGAATTAATTGATTCACACTGAGACCGAATCCTATACCTGCTAATGACTTCCTTTTAGCCCACTCCGTTGCACCTCTTCCCTAAATCCTACTCGCATCATGTCCTCCAAATTGAGAAAAAGTATAGTGAAGCAGTATATCTTAATGATGAAAAATAATTATAATATAGTGCCTTAAAAATTCTGGCCCTACCGCCCCACTCACCCGACCAGTGTCTGTGCCTTTCCACCGTTCTTTCCCAAGGCTAAAGGCGGTCATTGAATGGACCCGTTTCAAAGATGTGGATCACATCAAGATGGCCATTACAATAGAGGACTAATTATCAGTCCCTCTAGAATCGCCAGGTGGCAAAAAAATGCTGGGAAAGTGTGTTGGGCTTCAAGAGGATTTATTATAGGAGCAAAAAAATTCGTTATGATTTGAAATATACCTTTTGTAAATCCAGTCCTGCAACTTTTCTGACACACCTTGGATACAACTGCTTACATGGATTCCCCCACCATGTGGTATGAGCATAAGTACATTTTGTTCCCATTTAGCGCAAATCAACGCATTACATTTCTAATTTTGTGCAGCGTAGCGCAAGTCTTGTCCAATTCAAACTCAATAACATGGCTGTAATCCTGTTCGCTCATCAACTTCACTCCCGGCAAGTGTGTTGGTTAATGGTCTCTGCTCCTCTTTTTCAGCTGTACCTCACACTTTAATGGATATCTGGTTTGTAATGATTATTGCCCTTAACATGAAGGGCTTGGGTGCATTAGCAAGTAGAAAAACAAAAGAAACAAAAACAATTTTTAAAAAGTATATATTTTTTAAATTGACTTTTTTTTTTTTGTCAGTGGAAATGTCATTATTTTATTCATAGATTGTGACAGAGGCAAACTATCTTTTGTTGTGATCCCCACCCCTCCCAGCCCCCTTCTGAGAGCTGAGTTGTGCTACCCAACACTATAACTGAGATGATCTATAAGTCAATAACAAGACAAGACTAAAATCTGTGCAATGTGGTTATAATTGATTGAGATGTCTGGGTGGAACGTGTTTAAAGCTTCTATGTCATCTGCTAAGAAGTGCACTTTTGCTTTCCCTTAAGATCTCATGCTAACCAAATGGACATGTGCCTCATTAGTTTGCCACTGAGCTGTTTGAAAGACACCATGGTCTTTGAAAGACACCATGGTCTTTCAAACAATGGTGTCTTTATGACTGTTAACATGACTGCAATGTTTTATTAATATTTAGTGATAGACCGATATGTCTTAAAAAAAATATTGGTGTCAAAATAAAAAAAAAACCTCCAACTCTTAACTTTGTTGAAATGCCATGCGGCATGTTTGTTAAAATAACTTTTCCCAACTTTGCAACACGTTTTCCAATTAATTTTCGAGATTGTGGAATAAACAGGTTTGTTTTTAAATTCTGATAAAAAGTGCAGGTACAGAACAGTGGCGGTTCTGGGGGGGGCCAACGGGGGCCAGTGCCCCTGTAGCACCGATTCTGGCCCCCCCCTGTGGCCCCCCCTCCGAGCGCAGATTACGCAGTCGTGCCGAGTCGCCGACGCGAAAGGTGGAACCAAAGTGCGTGATTTAACATTCTAGTCGGACCCTTTAGTGCGCTGCGCCATTTAAAAATGAGCGGGAAAATGAGAAGCAGTCCGCAGAGAAGGAAATTACCACGACACGAGTGCTATTTGCGTGTGTGCGTGCGTGTGTGTGCGCGTGTTTGTGTGTGCGTGTGTGTGTGTGTAACCTTTTTAGTCTCCCTTTTTATTTTTATTTTTATTTAACAGGATCAATATATAAGACATTGCCTTTTAAATTTTGGATAATTATATGCATGTAAAACATCTAGCTTCAGTGTATTTGCAATTTTTGTCCCCGGCAGGCTGGTACCATATCATCCCCTGGCTTGAATATTCTCAACAGACATATTGTTACGCTTGCAGACATTGTAGCCCTCCTAATACAGTTTTTTTCTCATCACTGTAATGTTATGACTACAATTTCAAAGTCTGAAGAAATAAAAAGTCAAATAAGATTTCGAATCTGTCTTTTTAGCCCTGGGTTGAATGTGCCCCCCCATCAAAACCCCTGGCCCCAGCCTGGCCCCCTCAGTGAAATTGATCCAGAACCGCCCCTGGTACAGAAGCTCGCAGGGTTATCAGCGTGTCTTAAGTTAAATGAAACGCTAAACAAGTACATGGCTCCTACAAGTGTTCCACAGTAAACACAGTTTTCCAAAATTTCAATGTACCGGTAACTGAAATGTTGAGACCAAACCAAAATGTGCAAGCAGGGAGTTTCCAGTGTCAGCAGCATCTCATAAATTGATCATTTAAATAGTTCCTTGAAGTTTTAAACCAGTTTAAAATTCATCTCTCATTGACCTTCATGTTTAAAAAAAAAAAAAAAAAAAAATCAATACAGATACAGTATTTGTAAAAATTCCAAAAATTGTTGCTGATAATCGGCCTGGCCGATAGTTGGCCTATCCCAAATAATATCGCATTGCAACGGTGAGGTGACAATATTTGCCCATTCGGCAGCTTCTTAATTTATCCTTTTGTTTCTTTTTAGAGTTAAATTTTTTGCTGTGTAGTTTTGTTGGCCCTTAGTAATATGATAAATTTCCATTCCTGTATCCTTTCTGTGACCCGAATGTACATCAAGACTACTTCATTTTTGCAATCATAGTGTTTAGGTGTTCACTAAATTAGTTTTGGTTTCAAATTTGGTCACTTTTGGTCGCTGTTAGTAGTTACTCTTGGAACAGGGAGAGGAAACCTACGTTGACTGCCTGGATATATTTTATGTGCCTTCTTGGAATAAAGTATACTTAATTTGGCTTCACTTTAATTGCAATCGACACACACGAATGAAAAGTCAAATAGACTTTAATAAGAGCCATGAATTTGCTCAGACGTGATCGCCTTGTGTGTGTTTGTCACAGAATCAAAGCTCGCTCCTCTTCTCAAACATCCACCGGACATGTTTAAACGGTCACGCTTTTGGATCGGAATGGGTGTGCGGTGTACACAATGCATATCCCAAAAAGAATCAGTGCTGGCAGGGCGCTCAATCACTTTGTATCGTTCGACGCTAAAAGAAAAGAATAGTAATCAAAACCTTTCAACCTATTAGAGGGATGACTTCCCCATTGAATCACAGGGACCACAGGTGTGATGAGAAGTCATCTAAGCCTCCGCTCCGGTTGTTTCCCCCCTTTCTCTGAGTTCTTACATATTTATCCATTTTCCAAGGCCCCGCCTCACACCGCCCACTCCAAATTTATTGTTTAATGCAGTTTGACGGAACGATCCTCCCCCCCACCCCCCACCTCCCTTCCAATTCTTGGAAATGCATACTCGGATGGAAAATTAAAGTTCATCTCAAAGGAAAACATAATAGAATCGATGAAAGCAATGCACTTAAAAACTTTTGATGTTCTGATGCTATTTAACTTTCTAGTGCATTAACGTTTCAAGTCATTACAACATTGAGGCGGTGTGATTTGATCACGGCAGGTTTTTAACTGGAAGAATTGCAGAGGTTTTCTGCCTAGGAATCCAAAGTTATTAGATACAAATGATCACCTCCGCAGTAAGTATAGATTTTCTTTCAGTGCGCACTTAAGAATGGAAGTTTGTCTTGAAGAGGGTAATAGCAAATTAAGCTCTATACTCCATTTGTCTACCACTCTTGATGGGCTAATTTTATAACTGCTGATTTGGTCATTCTCTCCATTTACAGTGGCTTGAAAGTAGTCAGGTGGGCTCCATTAAATGGATTCCTTTTATTGTTCCCTTTTTTTTTTTTTTAACTCACCACAACCCAACTTGCAACAAATACTTGTCTTTATTGACAGCGTGGACTTTTTCAAAGTGTCAGTGTCCTTTGGATGTCACATTTTGTCTTTTGTCTGCCTTTTGTCTCTTCCTAGGTTTCTACAGCTGTAAAATTTCTTCAAAATCCCAAAGTACATCAGAGTCCCTTGGCCACTCGAAAAGCCTTCCTAAAGAAAAAAGGTACGGTGCAAAAAAAGGGTTGCCCATGTTTGAATACCGGTACTTGTAAAAATGTAAATGAAACAAAGAACTTAAAACATGAAATCAAATCATTTTGATACAAATAAGAGAGAGCTATATGAGAGCTATGCACTATGTGTTAATGGTCAGTCATTTGTATTGGAAAATGCAGCAGGATAGACTTCCGCTTATTTGTACACTGTACGGTTGGTATTTGGGGTCAGAGGTTAGGGCTATCGCTCCAGGGGATCCAATAGGGTCGATTTTTTTGCTACAGAGTGCATGATTCAGGTCCTGTGAATGAATGACACAACAGTTTGGATGCTCCTTTAGGTTCAGGAAAATTAATATCGACAAACTCCCTCTGCATTTTCAATGGAATTTTCAATATTGCCCCCCCGGCCTTTTAACCCTTTTACTTCATTTTACTGTTATTGTAAATTTGAAGCCTGACAGAGAAGGCGTTTATCCCATTCATAGATGGCTTTTAAAACACGGTGCATAATATTATTTGTCACCAGGTGGAATTTATTTTGGCTTGTTCAGTCCAATGTGCTTGAGGGAAATATGTTGTGCTGTGCCACACATTTCTTACAGCTTAAAACAAGCACTAGGGAAGTTGGTTTGATTGGGTTGGAGGTATTCGCTCAAGGTGCCGTGCTTCTCGCAGAACTTTTTACATTTAGAGTACCGTACCTAAAAAGTCAAAAATGTGTCAAAGCCCCACAGCAGGGGAGGTAACCTGAAACCATCTGCATGAAACAGCTTGTCCACTTTTCCTGGCTCGTGATGTCTTTTGACTGTTCTTTGTGTTTGTCACAGTTAAGATTGTTTGCTTGGATAAATAATAAAACCAAGAGCCTGTCGTCAAATGTTTATACTACCGCACACTTCCATTCTTTCCTCTTTGTTTTAAACTCTTTGCTGCAGTCGAAAAACTGCTTGCTCTTACTGCACTCCGAGCCCATGAAATATGTATGATGTTTTAATGCAGATTTATTTTGGAAAGTTAGTTCCACTGTAGATCTGAACAAGGAGCCTCAATTTGCATGTGGACATCGATCTCAGGGAAAGACATTGTAAAGATGAGCGAAACTCCAGCAATGAAACACGAAGCGCAGAGTACATTTCCGTTTTGAAGAGGATAACTCTTCAGCCACTCAACAGTAAAGCTGGGAATCAAATATTTTATTGTCGGAAAGTGTGGCTCTTTGCATCCGCACACTGATGTGACATTTTGTGTGTATGTGTGTGTGTGTGTGTGTGTGTGTGTGTGTGTGTGTGTGTGTGTGTGTGTGTGTGTATACAGTCACTAACATTGGTGATATAGGAGCAACTAACAAAAGTACAAACAAATCCAACAGCCTTGAGGAGTTAAATGTAGAATTTCCAACGATCTGATCGTCTATCATTTTCAATTTATGCACGTTTTATGATCAGATGTAATGTCTTAATCCGCCGATCCAATCAATAATTTAATTGGCTCCATGAAGTAAGCCATGACAGCGGTCGTGCCCAACATACATTTTTACCCGTAGCAAGCCACAACAAAGGAATCTCAACTGCCACTTATGGATTTTTTTTTTTTACGCTACCTGTCAATGTGTAACTGTTATTTAAACTTTTATTTGCTGCACGGAGAAGCCGCTGTGATACTTGATACTTTTGGTCTCTAGCAACATGTGAAAAGTCCGACTCGCACACTGTACTTGGTTCAGCCGAATTCAACACTCAAGATTGCGGAATAATTTGTACAAATAAATAAATAAAGACATATAACGTGTGACATATAAGGTATAGACTGAACGGCAGCAATATAAAGGGCCAGTGCTGGCTCTGGCATGGCCACCACAATTCGGTCATGCCACCACGCGAAGAGGCTTCACATAGAACTTTGATTAAATATGGTGGGAAGTCAGGGTTGGGGGTGGGTAGACTCAGTCCAACAAAACGACATGTCTAACTTGATATTTTAATAACTTTTTTGTTGTTGTTGTTGTTTACTTGCACCTGGTGTCAAAATTTGGAATGAGAGTTGTTAGCCCAACACAACCCTCATGCGAAGTGAGTTACTGAGAATAAACGCTTCGAAATTATTTGCGGCACTTGTGCCATTTGAAGTGCATGTGTACGGATAAACAGACAAATCACAAATAGGCACAAAGTCAGAAATTGGCCATTGCGACCTGCAGTGTAAATGCAGGCTCAGTCCTCTCGCCATTTGATCTCGTGACTCAATCATCCTGCTTCTCCCACTGCAAGTGTGTCTGTCATGTCTTAATTTTTAATACAGTTTAATGTCATGTTTATGTAAATACCTCCGGATTTTACTTTATATTAACAGCCAGAAATGTCAAAGCACACATAAAATGAAACAATACTATCTCCCGGAAGAGTGGAATTTAAATTGGATTCCTCTTGCCGGCAATATTTACGCTGGAGTCTGGACAGCTGATGAAGGGGAAAATAGGCCCCACTTTGATTGCACGTTGCAGAATCTTTACACAATAACCTCGCCCGTGCATATTATTTCACTGCACAATTGTGCCTTCATCTGTGCCGAAGGTTGCGTCTGTGGTCATATCTCTCGGTTTTCAAAGACATCTTAATAGTGCGGTTTATTTCACCATTCATTGAAAAATATCATTTCTGTTTTGCCTCAACTGTCAATTCCTAGGTATGAATTGGCAATTATGCGGTCCCATATTTGTAAATGCCCTCTCTGAGTTCTGGCTGAAATATTGCAACTTTGTCAGCTAGATGTAATATGAATCATGCTCTAAATCGGATCAATTCTATTTTCTTTGCAAAAGGAGTTGGGGAAATAAATTGCATGGAGACACTGCTTCGACTGAGCAATTTTGTCTTTCTTGTTCCTCGCCAACATTAAATATGTTTTACTGTCTGAGTGAAACAAAATGTCATGCTGTCTCATTTAGCGGATTGCGCTGTCTTCCACAATGAACACGTGCGGTATAACCAGTCAAAGTGTCAAAACCCATTTTGGAACCACAGTTTAGCCCGGGCAATTAGTAGTTGCACACACATAATTACCCAAAAATGTCATTCTCGGAACTAAGTCAACAACATTTCCATCTTGTTCCATGTCACTTTGACCGAGGCTCCAAAGCCGACAAGCTCGGTTGTACCGAGTCTGTTTGGGAAGCTGTTTCTTTGCGCGTAAAATAGAAAAGCGTTAATTTCCTCCCAATTACGCTAAAGTGATGGCTCGCCTTATTTCCTTTCCGTGTCACCGTCTTTGCTGTGAGTTCACAGAATAGTAATGGATTTCACCCTGAGTAGAGGGGCCATCGAGTGAGGGTCAGAGAGAACATAGGTAGGCTCTCGGCTATTACTGTGCATGGTATGAAGGTAAGGGGAAAGATAAGGTTCATCATCTCACATATTAATGGGACGCTATATGTAAGTGAGGTTATGTGACTCACCTCTCGGACAAAAATGACAATGACCAAGGCCTGCAAAGAAGGTAAAGGGATTGATGTGGTTATAAATTACTCCACGGCGCCACCTAGTCGAGGCCTTGCCTACTTTGTCATCAGTAGGGCAATAAAAGCCGGGAAACGAGCGCTGTCCCCTCTTCTTTTTTTTTTTTAATACATAAATGAATACTCTATGAGAGTGTGTGCCATTTTCGAGCAGTTGTATCAAACTAAAAGGATGTGAAGGACCCTCACCACAACTTACCACGCATTCAATGTGTCGAAGTCACGCCCTCCCCTTCTTAATATCCCATTGACCTTCTTCTACTTGACGGAACCTGCACTGTGGATCTTTGTTTTAAAAAATGATTTCCAAAATCTAATTGTTCTCAAGGACCCTTGTAAAATGTGTTCACCTTTTACCCAAATTATTTCAGTGCACCATTTTCGTAATTGACTGTCCCGCCAAGGTCTTGACCCATAAAGTCGAGGAATGCCAGAATTGGAGAAATTGATTTAATAAAAGAGCCCGACTGCCTCTTTGCCCTTAAAAATGCCGAGAGAATATGAGGCGGTGGAAATAGAGCTGTAAATAACCTGACGAGCAATGGGTTTTCCTTTAAATAAATACCGATCAGGTTTATGTTGAAAGACAATAGAAACGCTAGTCCAGATATGCAGTTTACAGTATTTATAGCTGTAATATCGAGGTGCCAGCACCGTAATTTCATGCCCCAATGAGAATGGCAAGGTCAAAGCAAATGCTTTGGCTGAGCATCTGCTAATACTGTGACTCATAAACAGGCACCGTGTGTATCAGGTGCAGCAAATAATACAGTATAATGAAATACAGAATAGCATTCTATTATTGTTCCTTTTTTTTTATGGTGTCGTCATTAGGTGTAATTTATGTCTTAAAAACTCATCACCCCATGGGTCGATCTGAAATGCGGGTCCTGGGGTCATTCTACAGGTTTTAGAACCTCGAATAAATGTCATCAACCCCGTTTTGTTTTGTCTTCCCTTTTATATGTAAAACCATGTCCTCTTTTCCGTTGGATCCGAGGCCGCTTTCATTTGTTGCTGCTGTGTTCAAATAGATCAGCGCCAACAGCACAACTTTTGTTTGTTGCTGCGCATTTACTGCGAAGGAGTGTTTTCTTTTTGATATGCATTTGACTTCCATTTTCCTGTACAAACCTTCCATCATTTTTAATCACTGTTAGCCGCCCTGTATACTTTTACATTTCGAGGTACAGTCATACCTCGGTTTTCGACCATAACCCGTTCCAGAAGGCTGTTCGAAAACCGATTTGTTCAAAAACCGAAACCACACTCTTTTTTTTTTTAAAATAAAATCTTTATTGAACATGTCTATGCACAATGGAATGCTACACGAGGAAGCGTCACTTTCTCGTGTAAGAAGGCAAGAGGAGTGAGTCAAGTGACGCATTCAGGTGCGCTCAGTTTGTTCGATAACCGAAATTCAGTCGTCATCCGAGGCATAAAAAACTCTAAATTTTTGGTCGAGAACAGAGACGTTCGAAAACCGAGGTTTGACTGTATAAGGAAAGATCTACGGAGATCCTCGCTCATCTCACTCAACACTCTGCCACCATGTAGTCTGCTGTGGTCAGATGAATATGGAGTCCAGGGAGACGTTATTGCTTATTTGTCAGTGCAATCTGACTACACAAACTCAGCACATGTTGTGCAGCACTTCCTGGCACTCAGGACCTTCTGTAGACCACAGGATAGCCAACGTTTGCTGTCGATTTACTTATCTTCACGGCAATTTGGAAGTTCTTATTGAGTTAAAGGAGAGGATCGCCTGGACCTCCCCTTCGTCGTCTTCTATAAACGAGATGATTAGATAGATATTCCTTTGTGTGTTCCCATGCTTTTGAAGCCAACCCCCCCCCCCCCCCTTTCACACCCTGACTGAGTTGCTGCACACCTCATACATTTGTAAAATAATGCGTTTGGTTCACATTTGAGGAGGCATTTGTTTTTATAATTTGAATGAGAACATAAGAGACAAAAGACCGGTTTAGCAAGCAAAATTAGAATTGTCCAACGGGCCATGCAGCGTGAATGTGTAGCCTGTCTAGCTGCCAGGATGAAAACAACACGTAAATGTGGTATTCTGCATCTCTCCAGTTAATTCCAAGAGAATCTCTTTGGAAGACGCCTGCGCTTTACTTTTTGGGTTTTGGGTAACCGTGGGTTCTCCAGGGTCAAATTTGGCCCCTATAAATTCTGCTACTCAAATGCTACCCTTAAATCCCAAAGGGTCAGATTCGGCCCTAATCCTAAATTAGGATTAAAGCATTGAATATTTGAAAAAAACATATATTTTGGTGTTCAGTAAACATATAGCAGTCATTTAATGTATAATTCATCATTTTCCAAAGAAGAAAAAGGTTTTGGGGTTTTCCAGGGTTTTAAATAAGGTGGTGTTGTCGGTACACCCTGAAAAAAACATGACAGTCCTCCCCTCAAATCTACTGGCTGGTGCTGCCCAGATGCTTGGGATTGAAGGACTGCTGGCAACCTTTGTCTCCCTTCACAACTGTTGGGTCAGGAAAAGTTTCTCCCATGGGAGACCAAATTCAATTCACCGCTGTGCCACCTATTCCACTTCATCCACCGCTGATGTCCTCTTTGATGGGAGCGGGCCAGAAGAGGACCAGTCTTTGCCCTTGTTTGACAGATTTTAATTTTAGTTTGGCAGTGTGCCCACCCTGACGCTTTAGTTGATGACTCGCCAACCATAACCTGGGAGGAACAGCCTGAAATCGGTTACC
Source organism: Hippocampus guttulatus (assembly GCF_054856545.1). Lineage (NCBI taxonomy): Eukaryota > Metazoa > Chordata > Actinopteri > Syngnathiformes > Syngnathidae > Hippocampus > Hippocampus guttulatus. Next base: position 11,166,327 of record NC_141261.1, on the reverse strand, counting down.
TGTACCGACCCCATTGATGGGGTTAGCCCAGACCCAGATTCTCTGATTACTGCACACACAAACCCATTTTTGAATGTCAGTATTTTCACCATTGCGATGCCTCTGAACTAAAGAAGTAACCCGACCTGATTTTGTGTGAAAAGGTTGTACAGTGGCACATCCGCAAATGAGTAACCTGACTTTCAAGTTTTAGGTTTTTTTTGTTTGTCTTTGTTTTTTCCGAGCCATTACTCAGCTGTGTTGGCACCAAACATAACAGGCAGCACTTTGCCAGATGATCATGCTGCTGATTGCCACTCCCAGTTGAACTTTAATTTAAAACTAAATATAAAACAAAGGGAATTGCATGTTGTGTATTTAAGCGAAGCACGTTACCTTTGTCTGACGACACTCCTGTCGTTAATTTTAACACACCATCCAAAATGCCATTGACAGGCTCACAAAACTAGAATTGAGCATGCAATGATTATGAACTTTTAAACATCTTGTATTTTAACAAGGTATCAGCACATGCGAGCAGGGCATACAACAATACTGTACGAATGTACGAATTGTACTGTACAATACAGGCGAAAAAAATAAAATGAAATAAAATTACAACTTAGTTGTCATGGAACTTGTAATGCTGCCTGCCGCGCGATGACCTGGGCGCGCACACCAGAAATATGCAACACAATGCTTATTTAATTGTCTTGATACCCAGACTGTTTATATTATTATTATTATATTATATTATTTTTGTTTCTGTTTTTTTCAGGCGCTTGAACGGATTTATTGCATTTCCATATTTCATTGGGTAAAGATGTGTTACAAGTGTTTTGAGTGACAAGCGCGTTCAGGGAATGAATTCAACTTGTAAGTCAAGGTAGCACTGTACTTTTAAATGCAAGTTGTGGTTGATCGTCACCATGTGTCCCAAGATTTTGGGATAGTTATTTCATAGGCTATAGTTAATCATAAATTCATGAAGTTATGTCATTCTGTGTTTTGACTCAAATGTTCATTGAATTTAGACCCACATCAATGGTATAACATGGAGCCTGGACCGCAGCCCTTTCTTCCCACAAAAGAGGATGTTCATATTAGATTTTTTTTCTCCTCCTCCCTTCTGATTCTCCATCAGGGAGCCCTTTGCAATTTAATCAAAACTAAAATCATTAAAAAGATCTGAAGATTAAATTATATTGGCATTTGCAAATTTATGTAATACATTTACATTACAATGAAGAAATTAAAATAATGCATTTTAGCTGTCTGGGGTGTATGAAATTTCCACATGGGAAATATAACAAGGAGAAGTGGACAGACTTATTTTCTTTGCCTTTGGTGACACTTAATAGGCTTGCTGAGTTTCCGATTTCATTGGAGGGAAGCTTTGCACACGTCTCCCTTGATAGGCATTCCTTAAACTTAAGATATCCCTCAAACTCTCCCAGGAATTTTTGAATTATAAAATGAAAATATATTCTTAAGGCTTACAGTTGGGGAAATCGAATGAGTTCATATTAAGCACAATTGAAAGTTTTAATGTATGCGTTCGGATAGCAAAGGAGCCATTTTGTTGTCAACGTGTACTGTAAGTCACCAAAACCCCAGGAGTTTCTTAAATGTCGTAATTGATTGCAGGCTTGACGGATGAGGAGGTTGAGTTGGCCATTCGGCGTTCGGGCAGCACAGAAGAAGAGGTCGTGCCTTTGAGAGCTGTAGGCCTACCGCAACCTCCTGACTCTCCTCACTTCGCTGCTGTTCCACACAGTGAGTGCACAACTCATTCTTGTGCTTCATAATGGCATAATTACTATATACAGAACATGGAAAGCTAACGCGCTTTGTTTTGAAGTCGTTAGTTCTATTTTTGGTCTTCCCTCCTATTCCCATTCGAGTTTTTTTTTTTTTTTTTTTTTAACGGATTAAAAAAAAAGGTTCATCTTCATGATTTTGGCCCTATACAGGAAGTGGATGTCTTTGAAAGGGATTGACTGCTGATCCAAATTACAGTTGTTTGGCTGTTTTGGACTGTGCTCTACTGAGTGCTCTTCTAGTTCATCAGACGATTGCCTGGATTTTTTTTCTACATTTTTCCATGTGTTAGAGCAATAGCCTTGATAGCTATTTCAGATTTTGTGGAATATGGCATTGTGGAACACCGCCCCGTGACATCTACCCTTGCCATGGCGTCTCAAACAGTTCCACCGTGGCAAGACCCCACAAGGCAACGTGTGTGTTTATTACCTCGAGGGGTTATAAGTGCCGTCCACTGATTTGCCAATGCAGAATGAAGTCTGCGTTATGCTTAACCCATATGACAATGATTCCGGATGTATTCCACCCTCATTTATTACCACCCTGTCCTTGACTCCCCCGACAACTCATGTTTTGTAATGAAAGTGATGTTGATGGGATGGCCATGTAGTTAGGGGGACTCGTGGCTCTCTGTCCATAGTGGGGGGTTTTATATCAAAATGGCTATGAGGAAGCTGCATAATGAAGTGAGAGCGGGAAGTCTTGTATGGGGGGGTCACGCCGAAAAGAGAGGGCCACCTCCCTTTGATGTCCTTGTCATAGGGACCGTACATGGGGACCCGCATCCATCTCTGTCGAAGTAATGGATACTCTGATCTCTATTTCCATGTGGTAGAAGGACAGGAAGGCCTCCACTGAACCCAATAAATTTGAGAGGAGATTGGAAAACTGGGGGATGGAGTCCACTGTTCCCCAGCTTAAGTGACCAAATAAAAAAAAAAGGAAGATGGCAGCGTGGAAGTGCTCGATGAAAAAGGAAGGGACAGAGAAAGACGAAAGGTCCAAAAGGGGAGGGGTGAGCCGATGAAGACCCAATGTGATGCAGTGAGTCTTGTCCAGGGTCAGCCACCCATACCAAGGACTCGGAGGCCTTTCAGAAGCACAGTATTGTGGGACAGGTGACAGTCTATCGCAGCTATAATGTTGATGAAGACCCAAATTTATGTGGTTACCATATAAATGTTGGGGAATGATTCAAAAATTTTCGAGAGGGAAGGTTACAGGTTCATCCCCTGAATGCCGCCGCAGCGATAAAACATGCCCTTGGTAGGAAACTAACACCATTCACCTTGAAATTATATACCACGTCCAATGTAGCAGTCAATTTTTTATTTGATTTGATTGCCAAATCATATGACGCCAGTAGAAAATGCCACATTAAGTCAAATGAAACTGGCGCTAGAATGTTGTCCCTGTGTCCTGAGGCCCATTTTGTTTTTCATTAGAGCGTCACCTAGTTAAAAGAAAAAAACTGTATCAACAAGACCTGTTTTGTTGTTTAATGACTTTTACGGTTCACTGGTTTTCTTGTGTGGGGAATTTCCAGTTTGACAGACAATTGGCCCTCATGACAGCTTAGACAATGGCATACTTTCGCAGTATCTGTCACTCAGCTGAACATCGACAAATGACTACGTTCAGTTTTTGCCTTGTTTACAGCGCATATCAAAGGTCTACACAGCGCCTGTCCGAATGTCAGATTTTTGTGAAATGAAAAAATGAGACCAAGATAAAGCATTTAAAAAACGTTTTTCCGCCATTGTGACTTTTTTAACCTTAACAACAATAAAGAGTCTTGTGTGTTAGACTTAAATTCATACAAGAACCTCTAATGTAGGGAAATTACTGTGCCTTCTATTGCAACCAATGTATGTTTATATTGGCAGTCATGGATCATTTTAAACACTGTACTTTCATTACCCACTATGGGCCTGATTTACAAAGATCTCAAGTAGGTGGCACTGATTTGTGGGTTATCTCTAACAGATTACATGTGCTTTTGTTGGGTGTGTTGTACGTTATCTCAGAGTGAAATGTTTTACTAAGGTTTCAAATAGTGGGTGCGACATTTTGTGTTCAGTGTGCAATTTTCCTCTTGACCTGCAATTTTCCCCTGTTGTCAAGGTCCAAAAGGCTACAGATGGAGAGACTATGGTGCCTTTGCCATCATGATGGTGGGCATCGCCTACAGCTGTCATCAACTTTACAAGGTGCAGTAGGCCACGCCCCTTTTTGACTGATCTCGAACCGGCTTTGCATTCTTGGTTCGCATTTTTTTTCTGATTGGTTATACGTTATGTTTTATACGCATAAATCTGTCAGTGGTGTCTCTCTGACACTACATTTAAATTGGTGGCCAGCTCATCAATTTGATGAATTATACTGTTATAATAGCCGCCATCTCTGCAGCATGTAACTTTGCTCTGTTTGCTCTCCACTCCTTAAAGTGATCCTGCTTTACGTCAAATCAGAAGCTCATTTAGACCCCCCTCTTCGTTTTTGTTTTTCTCTTTCATACGTTTTGTGACTAACATGGTTCAAATCCTTTTTTTGACATGTGACCATCTAAAAATAATCAGCCTGGTTAGTATCCGGCTTAACAGCACTTGAACATGAGCTCATGGGACCTTTTGTCCTCAGTGCGTTTAATCCCACAGTGGTTGTTACAGTCTGAGTGGCACATGTAGGCCATTACGCTCCATTTGGAGCTGGACCGAAGTTTTAGCACACGATCTTGTGCTAGATGACACGCCGGTTTCCTCTTGGAGTGCACAAGCACGCACGACGCAGCCAGATTCTAACTTTTGCGTCGGTCCTGTTATTCAAACTTTATTTTCACAGTTTTCAGATCAACAAGTAATTTTCTTTCTCGAGAGACTTTAGCTTGCAAAAATGCAGCATGAGTAGTCTTCAGTTTCCCCAGTGCTGGGTTCGCCAGCCCCCCAGTCACCAGAGTGTTGGGATCTCCTAGCGGGACGGCACAGGTTGCTGTCATGTCACAAGAGCATTGCGCCAGTCGCACCATATGTCCTGGCTTCTGCCCATACTTTGTTATTGTGCACCTTGTAAACACCTCCGTCACAGCAACCTATTTATTAGATACCGCGTGTTGACATTAAATTATCCCCCCCTAAAAAGTGTTTATTACTTGCGCTGCTATCGTCTGGTGTCAATTGAGCTGGGCAGAAAACTGCCTCCAAATTGACTGTGAAAGGAGGTACTCCGCCACATTTTTTTAAGAGATGCACTCAAATTAACATTCTTTGCTGAAACCGCAAACCGAAAATGAAGAACTCAAGTCTGCAAACCAAAAGACTGAAAGGGACAGGAACATTCTGGATATTTTGTCAAGAACTTTCAGATTTTTCACAGCAACATTTGCATCTCGGCCAACCACAAACATGCGATGGTACAAGCAAACGTTTGGACAGACGATGTTCGGCGGCCATACGTCCCTCTTGTTGGCTCCCGCCATCGAGGGTAATTCAAAAATTTTCAGTGACCAAATTTTCCATGAATCCTTAATGTTTTTAATAGTTTTATTTGGTGAACACTCTCCTGTGCACACAATCAACTTTTTCCAGTAAAAAAGGGTTTATTTTATTTCTCATTATGTAACCAGTAAACATTAGTATTGTTCTGTCTTACCATTCATAGGGTTCATTGACTTGTGGACTTTTCTCACTTTGGTCGATGTTACAGTATGTTTTCTGGGCTCGAGTTTATAATTATTGTCATGACTGATTTAGCTGAAAAATGTATTTTTTTGTCATGATAATTTTCCTTGATTTATCAGAAAACAAATAAATGTAAATGAAATTGGAATGAATCTAAATCTTAAATAATTGACGGCATTAAATCAGATCCTCCAACTTGAATGTGGAACTAGTTTGATAGATTACGAACACGTTAAAGCAATAATAACAACAGCTGTGAAGGCATTTTCTAATCTACTAATGGCTTCAACACCTGATACTTGAATCACTTGCTCGGACACGGAAATGTGCACTTAATCAGACCCAGTTTACACAATGATACACTAGTCCAATAAAACAATGTCTTTGACCCTCCACTGCCACGTCTTGGTGGCACTTTCTCCTACTCATCTTTCTTCCACTTGCCACCAGAGAGAGAAGTCTAATATTGTGTCACGCTTTTAATTGCAGAAATACATCCTTCCCCTCATTATGGACAGTCGAGAGGACAAGAAGCATCTGCAGAAGATGGAGAGCAACATCGCGGCAATGAGTGGCACGCTGACACAGACAGGTGAAGATTAATATCTTCATCAGTTTCTCCCTCCTTAACATTTTCCCTCATTTATCTGTTGCCAAAATTGGGAGGCCCTGCGCATTTTTAACAAATGATGCCGCTGTCATTTTGCTTTAATTTGAAATTGCTTGTTTACTGTCAGGCTCGGGCTCAATTAATTACGTTTCGCTGAAAAGCTCTTAACCTCAGAATATTAATGAGGAGTCGGGAAATGACAACTTTTTTTCCTCCTCCCCCGCCCACCTTCCATCGCTGCACCGACCCTATCCAGTGCTTCACCGCCATCGTCATCAGCCACGCTCTGCCCCGTAGGTGGCGAGAAAGTTCATTTTAATTTGCTGTGTAGCTTGTGTGCATGTTGGTTGGATGTGCACGCAGCATGGCGCTGTGTGGCGTCTGGGTACAGCGTCGGCCCTCGTGGGTGATTAAGTACATAGTGACAGGTGCGGCTCCCATGTTGGACAGCTGAGGAATCGCAAGCTAACTGTCAGACGCGCAGAGAGTGCGAGAGAGATGCTTCCCTTGCTCTTCGTCAATATAATTAAAAATCCAGGATGGTGTAAATAAGAGGCCCTTTGACAAAGCTTTGACTCAGTGCCACTTTTCGAGTGATGGTACCTACATTGGTTCAACTTAATTCATTCTGATTCTCCGTTTGCACACACAAATGTTTGTCAAGCGAAGTAGTTTTTACCATTAAAATGAATGGAAATAGAATTCATCCATTCAAGCCTTGAACCGAGTCACATCTCCCGTGGCAGACGGCCCAGCGAGGAGCAAAAACTGCAAGGCAACTGCCCCCGGCCGAAAGCGAGCACGCGGAGCCGGAAACCTCCCGCCAAGCCGCCGGAACGCCACCAAACGGCCCACCTGTAATGTCGCTTAGGCCGTGGGGTAGAGGCGGGGAGGGGAGGGAGCTCATCAGACACCGCCTGGACCGTGACACTCTTCAGGGCTTCCTACAAAATCACTTGGTCCTTTCACTTTCTTGCGAGCCATACGGGTTTTAGAGCAAAAAACTGTTTGTACGATGTACCTATGATTGGAGATGGAGGATAATATTACCAACTTGGTCAGTGTTTGTCAAATTGTGAATTGTTGAGTCTCAAGCGGTTCCATGGTTCTTTTGCTCTTGGTCTTTATGCACTCGATAGATGAGACTCTTGTTGGGTAAAGAATACAAACACACTCTTCCGCGGCAAGTGTTGGAAGTCATTTGCTATGACTAGTAGTAGTCAAGCGGCTATTGTAGTTAATGACTGTTGTCGTCCACAATTGGAGTGGGGATGCTGCAATTACTATGCACTACTCCCACTGCCTTTGCTTGGTCTGCCTCTACCTCTCGCTGCGTCCCTCCATGCTGCACTGAATAATAGCGTCCGGTCGTCTCACCGCTGCCAACTGCTCGAACCCCCCCCCCCCCCCCCCCCACTTTGTTAAAGTTCATATGTTTCTCTAGTCCCGAGTGCAACAAGGTGATGTATCGAGTTGAAGGGTGGACTACATTAGTCTCTCTTGGCAGCGCCAGCTCCAGAGTAGGGGCAATGACTCCCATTATGATTTGCCTGCAACTTCACAAAGACAATTAATGAATGGATCTTGGAACAACTTCAGTGCGCTGACGCTGTAATGGAATTGTGCGGCTGTTTGGGCACCCTGCGTTTTTGGGCACCATATTGGTGACCAGCTGGCCACTGGCCTGGACATATGTAGTGTACATTATATTGAGGTATTTACTGAATAATTTACTGAATGGACAATATGAACCCTCCACGCACCAGCTGCAAGCCTCAGATATCGTCGCGTCTCATCTTTCTGCGGCGCACGCGCGCACAGACACACGCGCGTGCGTCCAAGCTACAGCTGCCGCCTGATTCATGCTTTGCCAAAGTCATTGACTTCATTATTCTTGGCTTCATAACTGTGATGACTAGGGATAAGGAATTATGCATTTTTGTCAGTACAAAGGAGTGTAAGGTTGGATTGTGGACGCTTTGGCTGTCGTTGTTTAAAAACTGGCCCAGTGCTAATTCAGAAGTCAGCAGCACAGGCTGGTGGACTGACCTACTCGTATGGAGAAGTGATTGTGCAGTAAGGCGTCATTAGAAACCAAAAGGGCAACCCTTGATTTAGCGCACCCTTCCCTTAGTGACACCTTTTTTAAGAGGGCTATCGCATTTACGTTTATTACAACCCTCAGAGAGTTTGGTCACGTTCAGGATCCCAAACGGAATAAGCAGCTTCAATCCTTGGGGTTTTGGCACCGGCCGTCCTGCTCAAACGTGTGTTTTGTTGGATTCTGCAAAGCATGGAAAGATCAAACATGTCAGCACCCTACCTATATTAAACACCACCCCACCCATTTTAAATACAGGTGCTGCCTCTTTGAAAGATCAAATATTTTGTCTGTGCCGGTTTTCTACCTCACAAACTGGCTCACAAGCTTTTGTCCAAGTGTACATTTATGTGGTTCTCTGCATCCCACCCAGCCGGCTGCAGATCGGGCTTTTACGCATTGGCCTGACAACCTCAGCAGTGGACCGCCACAATAACTGTTGATGTTAATCCTATTAGCCTTGATTTAACACTTTACACGCCCATGATTTATATGAATGTTTATTGGTTTTCTATAATATAATCAGCTCAGGGAAACTTAATGCATTGTTTGCTAATACATGCGTGACTGGAAGCAGGGGGCAACAAACTGTGCCCGCTGTTATTTGAAATCATACACCCGCATCCAACACCAACACTTGAACTAATTCAATCTTCAAAGTCAATGGGAAAAAAAAGAACAATATTTATTCGGATTAGGAGGGACATTTTGTCTGGCAACCTCCTGCTAAATGAGAGCCTTGTTTTTTTTCTTTGTTGATCGTTTGAGGATTTAAGATGCATTAGAAGGCTAGTGTCTGGGTGGATAATGGAAGGTTAGAGACTGTTATTTGATTTAAGTTCAGACACTAGAGATTAATATCTTCATCCTTTGTGCAGCCCCCAGTGACTGACCAAATAGCAGCTGGCTATTGCCTTTAATTATAATTCTTTTTGGACGGCTATGATCTGTGTCAGAAGTTGATGTATTTTTGTATTTTTTTAATTATTTATTCTTGGGTGACACCAACAACGTAGCCTTTCTATCATATTTGCTGTATAGAATATTTTCACTTTTCTTCCCCCCCCCCCCCCCCCTCCTGTTATCAGTTGGACAGCTACAGCAGACCATGACTTCTCTCCAGGAGCTCCTTGTTCAACAGCAGCAGAAAATCCAGGAGCTCTCCCAGGAAATGACTGCAGCGGAGGTAGTTGCCGCCTCGTCGTCATCATTTTATGTATTTCTTTATTTATTTTATGTGTTTGTTTATTTACTCTTTATTTATTTATTTCATTGGGACAGTGCACATTAATCAACACAAGAACAAACGGTGTCAATGCGCTGGACTTAGCATAAATGCTAGTTGTCAGCCGTAGTCCCCAAGGCCGGTTTCTAAAATAGCACAGTGACGCACATAAAACTTTAAAACCACGATGACAGAAACAAGAACCAAATAGGTAAGACATCATAAAACAGACAATACAAACAGTTGCAGTACTCAATTACAAGACAATCGACCAGGACAGACAAATCACTTAGAGCTACAAATTTGCTGGCCAGAAGCCCACTGGGATGGGCTGGAGTCTGGGAACGCACATTAAACACATGTGCATTTTTAGCCAATGTTGAAATTTGTTTGTTTGGTTGTTTGTTTTGAAAAGTCGATAGTTATCACAGTCTGGAATGTGTATTGGCAACTTATTCCAGGATTGCGTTCCTTTACCAGAGGTGACCATTTGACCGAATTTCGCTCTACATCATTACCATCATCTCAGTACGTTTCACTTATTTCAGTGAATCATGCTAGTTCTACTGTATTCGTGATTGCAAAAAAATCTCTACTTAATCATACTGTCATGAATTCTAAGGCTCGCACGGGGTGGATCTAGTCCTTATAACCTATAATTAGGAGGTTCATGCTGTTTTGTTTTGTTTTGTTTTTTTAAAGCCATATTTCTGTGTAATAGTGCAGGCCACTCTCACTCAACTCCCTTATCTTCCCTGAGATCATAGTCCCGTCATATCATTTTGGTCAATAAAGGAAAAGCCTAATAAGCGTGAAACGACATAACAAAGCAGACAGTACTCGAAAGGTTTTCCTGTAATCTTGAAATGTCTTCACCGTGATGATTGTTGGACAGGCAATAACTTTGAAATTGCAAAGGAGCCCAGTAAAGGTGCTCGGCCGAACTCTCCAGATTGATTAGGAGAGGAGCAACGGGTTTTCTCCAGGCTTTTATGCACTAAAACTTCCTGCGCTGCCCTTGCTCATAACTGCCCTAGATAGACAGCCTTATTATGCAGTTTATCATCGGCGCTAAAGCTATGCAACACCAGTATGGTTCATCTCATTATGGGGCCATAATGTTAAGCCATACTATCGTTTGTCTTTGCCTTGATTTTTATAGACAGTGTTGGTAATCTTTTTGGAATTTTAAGTGTTTAGATGAAGTGGTTGTGTTCTAAAAAGTGATGCGCCGGCATGAAACGTTGCTCGTTTTTTTATAACGCGGCTCGTCATTTACTTTATGATCTCTGGGCTCTAAAAAGTGTCTTGGAAGTAGACAATCTTAGACAATGTTTTATGTCCACAGCTTGTTAAGCACATGGCAAGCATCTGGATATCGCAGGGAAACATATGTGGACACATCTGCTTGAGCTCAAATTGGGGGGGATAGAGGTGCCTCCCCGGGACGAGATTGATTTAAAGATTCGTAGCTTGCTTTGTGCCATTTTAAAATTGCAGCTGCTTCTTCTGTCATTCGCAAGAGCAGAAATCTGTTTTTAAATGGGGGGGGGGGTTGTATTTGTAGTTTTTAGTCCATATAAAACAACTGATACATTTTGTTTACTTGAAATCTAATATGACTCTGCTTTTCTGCCCGTGCCACTCTTTATTAATGACAATTCTCGCTGAAGTGGAATCCTGCTGATAAAATAGAGGCGATAATAAGCTCCAGGCACATCACAGGTGGATGGAGAAATGTTTTCCTTCCATTTTCATTTGTCATTTTCAACTTGCATATTGCATTAAAATGTGTCTATTTCATTTGCCGTGAGTACCTTGTTGGAGAGCAGCGGTGTATAAAAAGTATATTTCACATCAAAATACCCATTAAACAAATCGTAAACTCAGCTTTATCGTTACAGCGTCGAGCTTCAATTTTCCCCGCGAGTCTGTGCAGGAAGAATTGTTGGCCGTGGAGGAAATTTGGAAATTGTTTTCAAGTCCAGGATTCAAGATGAGAAGCACATGTTGACGTTTGTGAGCGACTGCTTGTTCACCGTTTGCGGTTTGAAGGGTTCGCCTCACCCCGCTGCTCAAAGTGCGCCACACTTAGCAATTATACCTCGCAACATGGAAATTGTGCCTTTAAGCCAAAACACATGGAGCCTCCAGTTTCCTCGACTGCTAAGTAAACGTTTCTTGTCGTTTGGAAACCACTCATTTGTAGAGGGCATCGAGTAACCCTCAAGTGGGGGGGGGGGGGATGCCTCTCTTGCACAAATACACTTTGGCTGGATTTACATGACCGAACATAGTTCAAATGACACAATTCAGCTTTTTTTTTTTTTTTAAATCAAATTCAAATATGGGTCATGGCAGCATGAAGACAAACTAAAAATGTGGCATCTTCCAAATGTGGACTAAATTGAACATGAATTGGATGCCCGTGCACCTGTAATACATACAGATGGATCGGAGATACAGTTGACCTCCGCGCACTTGTGGGTCAGCACCTGAGGATTCGCAATTAAGAATATTTTCATTTCAGTTTGTTTGGGTTTTTTTTTTTCATTTACCCCTCATTTTAGTGGAAAATATAGATTGATTGTTTATCAGTGTTTTCTGAAGAATTTGTGGAGGGAGGGGAGGGGATTCGGGGGGTTGTTGAAAAAATAAATAAAATTCCCAGATCCATTTCAATGGGCGTCAGTCAGGCTAGCTTACAGCATGTACCATTGAAATTTAAAATAAATAAATAAAAACCCGCTTCTTCTTTTTTTGTATTGTTGCAGCTCGAGGCTAAAATGTTTGTCGCGGTTTGTGTACTTGATTGGGGGTATGTGTGCGTGCACGTTGTTTTCGATAGCTCTAAACAGGGATAAGATAAGAAAACCTTTATTAGTCTCGCAATGGAGAAATTCCCGATTCACAGCAGCAAAGTTATGAAAGGAAGAAGTAGAACAACAAAATATAGGAGCTGCTGGAAAGGCAGCCACTCACGCGGCGCCATTTTGAAGTCAAAATAACAAAAATAACACAACACAACACATAGGACACAGACAGTCGTGCAATCTTCACCACTTTTCTGCATACACTTTGTTGTCTGAAGCAGTTATAGATGAAAGAGGAGAGGATCAAAGTGTCCTTTCACCAGTGGATCAGAGACGTCATGCTGAAAATGTGCACACGTCTGCTACAAGCTAAGTTTCGAAAGCAAACTGCGAGCATCAAATCAGAATATGGCACTTCGACCTGTAGTGGAAACGCAGCCTTTCAATGCGCATTTCAATACCTCTTGGCATGTGATGGTTGAGCCCTTTTTTTTTTTTCACGATTTTGTCTTGGTTCATTTGCTGTATTGCAACAGCCTAAACCGTAAGTATAGATTTGCCTCTGGATGATTCATCCCTGATGCTCAACATATTTTTGCCCCATTATCATTACAAATCTGCCTGTTAACCACGTTTGCCCCGCTGTCTCAACTCACTGATCGTTCTCTTTATTAGCGGGAACAGCGTCGAAGATTAGAAACCGCCTCCTATCTTGTGCGAGACTAACTGCCAGTGGGAAATAGCATAAATGGAGTGAAATCAATCGCACCGTACTACTGTACCAGTGTTTCTACTCAAAAACTCTCCTCTGGGCACTTCCTTTTGAAACTAATTCAATCATAAATCTGCATGTGTTACTTGAAAATGTAGTGTCTGCTGGCAGAGGAACTGAATTCATTTGCCTTCAGACACTCTTAAACAAGGCATGTTAAGATGTTTTTGCTAATGGTCCAGAGGCGTTTATCTTCATTGAGCCAGATGAGCTGTTGTCCTTGAGTGCCGCTCCAGTTGATATGTCTTATTTTCTAGCAATGAAATACAAATTGTTTCATCTATTTTCGGCTTCACAAATACTTAGCCGAGGGAATGTGTATTTACTTTGTCGTATTGACAAAGTAAATACACATTGGTATGGTCAATTAAATACTCGCCTCCAGTTTTTGACATGTTTTAGTATTGCTTGGATGGTTGGACATCTGCATGTTGAGGGTTTATTTATTTATTTATTTTTTTAACAATATGTTCAGCGAGATGAGTGCACAGTAAAATTCTCCTCTGTAAGCCCTCACAGATGCCACAGAACCCTGCACCTGCTTTCCAGGAAGTTAGCTAACAGTCTCATTTGCATAAATCCATCTCGATGATGAAGTCACAAATTGGCTGAACGTTAGCTTGTAGGGCTAGTATCGTGACTGGTGAAAATATGTGGTAAAAAGGCTTTGATCTTATGATCACAAAAGTCTGCCGTGGAGTTAATAAGCTCTGAATGTTTTTTTAAAATGTGGAGGGTGAATTATTGTATTGGGATTTTCCCTGCCATATCTACACATGACTTGCTCGAATGCAACAAAACAAACAAACAAAACAACAGGCATTATTTACCTGTTTGTACAATTCATCGGGGAAAATTAGGACGGCGATAGCACAGACTAGCAGAAGGAAGAAAAAAAAACACAATTCGATCTTTTCTTCGGTAGTTGCCTCAGGTCTTTCCTGTGCACTGCATTTGATATAGCACCTCCATCATGGCGCAACACTGCAGTTGCAGTTAGAATACGAAGCTGCCACAGGAGGACATCATCGATCCCTCGGCACAGCTGGAGCTTTACGCCGTGTTGAGCGATGTCACTTGGGGCGGCACAAAATTAGCTGGAGGTGGCTGCCATGCAATTTTGAACGCAGGAAAAAGCCATATATGTATGTGTGTGTGTGTGTGTGTGTGTGTGTGTGTATATATATAATATATATATATATATATATATATATATATAATTTGTTTTGGTTTTGTTGTTAAGGATCCAGGTCTCCTTGCATTTCAAAGTGAAAGTGAACTTTCAGATCCCGGGGATTTTATTGTCGTTGCCTTGGAATGGATTGCTGATAATTATCTTGATCAGCAGTTTGTGCAAGCATCAGATCTTACAAGCTTCTGCGGTGTGTGAGATATGTCAGCACTTGAGGTTGAGCGCACTTTCAGTCTCAGTGGACATTGATACGCCAACACTTAGCTTGCAGCCAAGCACTTAACACTGAAGTTCCACACAATGTGTGTGTGCGTGTACGTGTGTGTGTATACCTGCTAACATAATGTATCTCAAAGCTGAAATTCAGCACGGGATTAACGTGTGATGAGGTTTCCTTGAATTTAATAAGACATGTCAAGAGATTGTGTTGCTCGACAGCATCGATGTAAGATAATACATGTTATGTTATGGAGCAAGAGGTTAACAGTTTCCTTGTAAACCCCCCCCCCCCCCCCCCCCCCTTCATATGAAGTGATATAAACCATTGCTTCTCAACTGCTCTCACCTTGGGACTCACATTTTCCCGACACCCGACTAAATAAAAAGTTATTTTTACTTTTCATCTTTCCTATCTATTTTCAAGAGCCGAAGACTTGTTTTTAGCACTTGTCCTCATAACGTCGCAGTTGAGCTGGCGACTGTCCCTGCTGACTTTGGGCAAGAGGCAGAGCGCAGTGGGAGGAAAAAAAAGCATTCCCTTTTGGAATTGTATCTGCGCAAATTGGTCAGAAAATATAGTCTCACCTTCATCTAAATCACAAGAATAAACCAACAGGCTCAATACTTTTTTCTTTTCATGCTCTACTTCTCTGCACAGGTCGGCAGGAAGCTAATTGGAACTGAGCATCTCCTTGGGAAGAGCACAGCTAATTTGTTTTTAATTGGTCAAATATAATGCCTTACAGCACACAGGTACGAGATTGAAATGATTTGGCGGCCCACTCGCTGGCACTCGCGGCCCAACTTTGGGCCTGAATCTAACTCAGTCCAGAAGGCCATTGAATTACGAAATGAAGATGAACGAATGAATATATTGATACCTTGGGAAGGGAAAGGGGTTAAGCGAGTTCTAATGAGGTGACGACTGTAATAAAAACGTTGTCTGTTGGCTCCCGATCGAACAGCTCGAAATCCTGGCTCCTTATTATCAGCAAGGTTTCGTAGCCGATAACCACCATCACCGCTGAGAAAATGCATCTCATCGCCTCCTTTTCTTTTAGCCCTTGTTTTTCCTCCTCGGCCTCCTCCTGGCTCAGTAAATGAGCGTGATCCCTTTCAGATGTGATTCAATTAATTTCTCTTAGATTTAATTACAAGCGATAGAGTCCAAATTATCACTCTTTCCCTGATAGGGGGTCTACGATTCCTAACAAGCGTCCTCTAGTGAGTTAGGAGAGACTTAATTACGGTTTTAGTTGAGTTTCCCCATGACTTTGCCCCTTCTCACTTGAGTATCCTCACGTAATCTCTTCTTGCTCGTATGCGCGTCCTAATTGTAGGAACAGACACCGTCTATCCTTCCAGCGCTCTACAGTTGAACTTAAAATGACTCACCTTCTGTCGCATGTCTATTTGCAACGGTACAAGCATTCCAGTAGTTTGCAATGAACCTACAAAACGGTGGCGAAACAGCTCGGTCATTCTTAACTTAGGTTCGATAGAACCCCAAGGTTTCGGTGAATCGGTCTCAGGGGTTCGACGGAGCCTCTGCCAAGGAGGTTAAGGCACACCCGACTCAACATGTCATTTAGTTATGTCACACCCACATGGCCTTCACTGGCTGCAGATGATCACATGACATTGCTTGTCCAATCAGTGCTGCGGGAAATTTCGTTCGCTCAGTAGTCAACGTGTGACTGTCGTGATAGTACGTCATGTGATTTATTTATTTTTTTAAATGTTTTAACACATGCTATGTCGAGCAAAATAAGAACGTGGTCAGACGAATATGTACAACATGGATTCACATGCATCACAGAACGTGATGGCACTCAGCGTCCTATCGACATAATTTGTCATGCCATGTTGAGCAACTCCACTCTCGCACCGGCAAAACTGAAGGAAGACTTCTGGAATCATATTTTTATTTTTCACTAAGGGTTCGGTGAATCTGCATGTGAACCGGTTGGGTTCGGTACCTCTAACAAGGTTAGGAAGCACTGCTCTATTGTGAGTCATCGCAAGGCTTCTGCATGACATTTTTTGCATTTTGACTTATGGATGCAGTAAAAAATGAAATTATGCTCTGTTTTTATAGTTGTTAACAGTGACCCACCAAAATGCCAACCAGATACACTTTAATCCCGTTTACTCTCCCTGTATCACAAACCTTTGTATTTTTCTTTTACAGGACCCGAACAATTAATTGACTAGCCGATTAAATCGTCCAATTATGGCCCTTCAAACATCGGTCAGAATTATTTTTACCCTTATGTACGCTAACCATTTACAACACTTGTACACAAGTGAGACTCGTCTCATTATTCATTGCAGATGTAATCTATACAATGACCTTGTATCCCCAAATACTGACTATATGAAGAAATTTGTTGATCAAGTCATTTTATGGCCATTCAAAACAAAGCATATTGTAGTCGGGACAAGCAATGCTTAGGTTGGCAAAGCAAGATGTGCTGATGACACTGACCTGATGTCACTATTTTACACACACTTCAGTCACATTAAAAATAAATAAATAATAGTAAAATAAAATCATAGTGCAACATCAATCAAAAATAAATGTGTCAAATATGACACACAACTACTCACAGGTACTTGTAACACAAATTTGTGTGGGAAGCATTAATATCCTTTTCCATCCATCCATTTTCCAATCCGCTTATCCTCACGATGGTCGCGGGGGGTGCTGGAGCGTATCCCAGCCGTCTTCGGGCAGTAGACCGGGTACACCCTGAACCGGTTACCAGCCAATCGCAAGGCACACATAGGCAAATGACCATCCGTGCTCACAATCCCACCTAGGGACAATTTGGAGTGCCCACTCGACCTGACATGCATGTTTTTGGAATGTGGTAGGAAACCGGAGTACCCGGAGAAAACCCACGATTTTCTTTAAAAAAAAAAAACAACGATATATATATCCATAGGGCCCGACCGACCAGGAAGGATTTTTGTGAGGCCGATGATTTTTTTAAGAAAATCGTGGGTTTTCTCCGGGTACAGAGTTTTCATGTGTGCATCAGAGATGAAATGACAGAGTGCAAAGCAGTAAAGCCATGATTTAAAACACTTGATGTTATTTTTATGGAGAGTAGGCACATTTTCGTTAAAACGGCATGATTCTTGCTGTGGGGCCATAAATATACAGTACCTGTCACAGGATTGTTTGTCCTACAAACCACATGCAGTAGAGAGGTCGCCCACGTGACAGCTGAGCCTCATGACAACCCACACAAGTATGGAGGCTTTTTGTGTTGACCGTGTTTGCTTACTCAGTAGTCTGTCTGGGTTTTTTTGGGTTTTTTTGGGGGGGACAAAGCTGTTTTTGTAATGATTTCCATATTGTGCTGAGTGACAATGGCGAGGTTGTTGAAAGAGGTGTGTTGACTTTGGGTGTATTCATTGTGTGTCATATTTTCCCTATAGGCGGCGTCTGCAACCAGTCGCATCCTGGACAACCAAACGGTTGGAGAGCTGAAAGGCGAGATAGTCTCTTTGAAGGGTTTACTGCTCAGCAGGTAACAAAGTTATTCAGTCATTCACCCCCGCCCACCCTCCACTCCCACATATTGAGCGACAGTATTGAACAGGATCATCCCTCTTGAAATCCTATATTTTAATCGCACATGTTATTTGTAAGTTTTCATCTATCCACACCATGTTAGTTTTTAGAGGATTCGTATATTTTTAATGGGCAAGACAAATTTTTCTCCACCAATTCATAGTTGCATTTGTAAAACAAGTGTCACGAGCATCATGTTCAAATGTCGTCATAGACATAGATCCAAACATGGCCGACAATGGGATCATTTTCTTCACTGGGTTAAATCGTGAATAGTTACATTTACTTAAGCTGACCTTTTTATTGGAACCTGCTTTTTATGATACATATTTTAGCATTAACTAGTGGCGGATGCCTGGTGAGAAACAGTGTGGTTATTTACCACAATTCATTTACAGTCTGATCTATCTAGCTATCTAGCTATCTATCTACAGTATACATCTATATATAATATATATATATACACACACACACACACACACACATATTTTCGTAAGGGGAAATAAAAGCATGCCAAATGTCGCCATCATTTCATGTACAGGTCATCGTCTTGCAAACATCATGCCGCAGTCTTGTTTTGAAGTTGTACTGTTCCAGGAATCGCACAAACATTTATGTTTAGGGGGGAATTAATAAAAGATGAAATGGTCTTCCAAATTAGTCGCACACTTAGACAACCATAAGTGTCAAAAGTGGTTTTGGGGGTATCGTCTCACTGTGGCATTAGAGGTTACAGATTGCACCATTGCTTTTATTTTGCAACGTGCCTTACTTAGCCCATTAGCATACCGCGGTCATCAGCATTTCAGCACCGTCTTCATTTTCACACATT